>NC_084975.1:26174870-26257370 GCF_963691925.1 Scomber scombrus | reverse complement strand
AGAATCTAGGACGATGTCTTTAAAATATAACAATATCCATATAATATTGATTTATTGCCTAGCCCTATTGTATAGCACTAAATGGTAGACAGACCAAGTTAGCAAACTAGTTGGCAAACATAGTGGGGCAGTTAGCAGCTGAAGTGGTTACTCCCTCAATGAGATGGTGGGGACCAAACCAGAGCTGCAAAAAGAAATACTGGACTAAGATTGGCCAGGTGGCTGTTGCTCTGGATTGGTAAATCAGCAATAGTGATTAAAGAATTATTAATCAGACAGAAAGTTTTGAAGTTCAAATACCCTGGCAATTCATTTATTGTGCAAACATACCATTATCTGGTTACAAATTACGTTTAATTTGTTCACTTATTTGTATTCAATCAATAATTGTATTGTATTTCAAAACTTGTGGGTCAATCAAGAAATTTGAGTGTAATTTTTAGTTTGAAGTAGTAGTTGAGAAGCACAGGGGGAACTTTGTGCTAACCTCCTTCACTTTAACCAGCAGGTGGAGAGTAAGACATGGGAACTTGGCTTGGTTATTGAGGAATAGTGGCATTTATTATTTGAGACAAATAGCCTAAACTGTACATTGCATTGCTGCATTGACAGTTATACTCCTAACTTCATACTCCATACTCTGGTCGTGAGCCTGTTTATCTTCATACCAATCTGTCTATCTTATTATTTTCATTCCTACACCACTCCCCTCCCCACAACTTCTTTTCCTCCTTTAACATGCATATAAATCTTCTTCCTTAGCTTTACTTCCCTCCTCTGCATCTACCCCTGTCAACTGTTATCACATCATCTTCTTGTCCTAGCCTCCATTTCCTGCCTTTCACGTTGTCTACAGCCCAATGGACCAATGGATGGATGGATGGATTTTGGGATGAAGAAATGAGGGAAGAGCCAACTTAAAAAGTAGCTTCCTGCAAGCACAGAGCAGTCTCCTATCATGTTGCCACAGTCCAGAGTACAAGTGTGAAGGTGATGGTGTATTCTACAACACCTGCTGTCCTGCTACTTTAACAGAACAATGAGAATTGTCAAGTCAAGTCAAGTCAAGTCAATTTGAGGCTGAGAGAGACTTGCCACATTGGTTTATTGCTTGAACATTACCACTGAGTCTGTAATTAGTGGCTTGTGGGTAAGGCAGATTTATCAATATTTGGTGGTGAATTTCAAGAACCTGAGGACCAAGAACCTCATTGTGACCAAAAAAGAGTCCACTGTCCAACTGTGCTGTAGAGGCAAACAGGCAGCTGATCACAAAGTAAACCCAGTGCAGGCTTTGGGCTTTAAGTAGGGAATTATACTTTATATGTGAGACTTAAAGAGTCTCCAGAGGGGGGTTAAACAGTCCTCGTAATTGCTTGATACACCTAATACAGAGCTTGTGGAAAGAGGAACACTAGAACAGCAGGAGCTGATGTTTAGCCATAAGCTTCAAATAGCTTCAATCTAGTCTTTTTCAGTACAACCATGCATGTTTGCATTGGCGTGATGTGTGTGTCCACGCATGCCCTTTTGAGCATCTGTATGTGTGTGCATATGCGTGCGCCTACACACGAGGGTGCGTGAGAGGTGATTTAACAGCAAGGCTGTAGCTCTCCCTGAGGGGGGGCAGATAGAGAGACGAAAATCAAAGGGCCCAGCGAGAGAGAAGCCGAGGCTGCTCTTAACCCACTAACTATGAATTATGCATCATGATCGATCGCGAGCAGGCAAACACCCCGAAAAGTTCCCAACCTGCCAGAAAAAGATGGATTCTGCTTCACAAAATGAGGCAGAGGGGAGGCGAGCAGAAGAAGGAGTATCACACACAGTTTGCCCGAGGATATTTTAGATTCTTTTTTGGAGAATGTAAACAAACCAGAATAGATGAGATGGCCGATTGGTGATGACTATTTCAGCATATTTATTACATCAGTAACCTTATGTCTCTATTTGCCATTGCCTTTTTTTCTTCAACAAAAACACCTAAAATGAGACCAAAAATAAAATGAAAAGAGCTTTCGTTTGCATTGATTTTAGCAGCCCCTCTGGACAGTGGTAGAGTTTTCCTGGAATGACAACTACATTTCCCATGAGCACCACTGCCCCTATGTGGTAAAGATCTTGATCTGGCTTGCCTAGGCATTTCCTTCATTCTCACTACACCGCTGCATCTATCTTCATTGACTCTCTAGCTCGCTCGACCGCAACTGCTCTCAGCTCTTTGTCACTCATCTTTTAAAAAAGTCTGACTTTACTTTTAATGTTATCAAATAAGAAATGTCCTCCTCTCGTCCTAGTAACTTCACGCTACAGTGCTACATATACGGTTAACATGTTCTCTTTGAATCTGACCTGGTGGCCGGGCATTTAGAATTGAACTAGACAGAAATAGCCAATCTTCTCGCTGATGGTCTCGTTTGCTTATGTAGGTCATGTAGAGGAATCATGAGAGTGTTTTTTTATAACCAGTTAAAAGCTTTGTGTAGTAACTGTAACATCAGGCTCTCTCTTCATTTATACATTTAAAGGTGTTTAATTATTATATTGTTCCAGTTACAAGCGATAAAATGCTGTTGTCTACACATTGTGGTACACATATCTTTGCATGCTGTGAAGGAGCTCAGTCAAAAGTTCATGTTGTCTAGATTTATTTCCTGTGCATTTATTTTATATTATATAAAATGATTAGAAATCTGGATGTAATGTTACAAAAAACTAATTAAAAAAACATCTGCAGGAGAAAAGGAGCATCTGATTCTTTCCTACAAAAATATGTATCGAAAACTGAAGTACATTTTTGGTTGATATATTTTCTCTGTCTTGTTTTGCCTCAACTCCACAGCTAACCCTGCCAGACCACAAGAATAATATACAATGAATCTGCAGTGCTGTTGTGTGTTGGTGTGTTATTACACTCTATTCTTCTCCTGAAGAGGTGGGCAATTTTTTTTCTCCTAAAAAAAAACAACTGTTTTTTCCTTTCCCATTGTAACAGCTAACAGATCACAAAAGTGGATGTGCTATTACCTGAAGAAAAGCGGTCACGGCAGAGGAGCGAGGACGAATCTGGAAAAATGCTGCTTGCACCATCATAGGGTTTTTACATAGAAAATAACGGCTGTTTTGGCATATGTCTACTCACAGTGTGATTTGGGTTTAATGTCACTCTGTCCCAAGCTGCAGGTACAACATAGCCTTGAAATTTCACTTAATTACATTGCCCTTATTTTTTGTCTTTTCTTTATAGATTTAAATGCTGTGTTGCTTCTATAGTTGTCTCACATTACTAAGCTGCATCAGGAGGTGAGGAAGTAGCTTTTTGGGTAAATATAGTGCAAACAAAGTCAATAATAAATGTATGCTGGATAGGACTCCACAATGAAAGTATAAGCATTGAATGAATTGAAGCTTTCTATCTCGTAACACTGGAGTGCAGTCATCACTTCAAAAGGCACCATTTGGCCACTAAAAGTGCTATGGAGCAATGTTTTACAAGTCTTACAAGTTTGTTCTCATGCACACACATGAGAACACACAGCAACGTTAGTTTGAATTGATGGCAGTAGTGAGCTAAGAAATGTAGCAAAGGCACCGAAAAAAAGAAAACTGCCAATATGTGGCATGGATGTAAACATTGCAGTACTTCAAAAATTGTTTGTTAGATATCAGGGATACACATGATAAATTGGTGGTGGAAACAGCAAACTCCATAAACAACCTTCAATTGGTTGGAATTGCCAGTTGAGGCAGTTTGAGGACGCCATTGTGCAGCTCTTAGGGGGGGAATCAGCTGGAGGTAAAACTAATGTCCTTATATTGTATCTTTTATGCAGTATTTCATATATCTTATCACGGCATAAATCTGCAGCTGTGCTTGATCAGTGGCTTGTTCTTTCTTTGTTCATTTGGAGATGTTATCCGGAAACTAAGTCAAATCTGCACAAATCTCAAGAGGGATTTTAACTCATTCAAACTAATAAAACATTCAAGAAAAACTTGTCGTAATTAAACAAGCAAGTGCAGCATGGATAATTTGTACAAATACGGCTCCAAATGTATGAATAATTTTCATGATGCCATTTTGTACTTTTTATGTTCACTTGAGGAATAGGAATGACAAATTTATACATCAAAAACACCCCAAATCACTGCCATGTATAATAAAAAGAAAATTGGACAGTCTCACAAGACTATCTCCTGTCTTGTCTCTTTCACAGGACAGACAAGACTCTGATTTAACAGTGAGAGTGACTGCCATCACATTCACTACACCCTAACAAATAGGTTTATAGAGAAAATGCAGTGATATTGCCAAACTGTATTCAAATGACTAAACCTCTAAACTTGTATATCACACGTCCTCCTCCTAGCTGCTGTGAAGACTTGGCTGCATTTACTTGCACAGGAATATGTCAAAAACACTCAGCCTTGTTCAAGGTTTACATTCATGAACTGCCACATATAAATATCACAGTTGATATGTTGATAAATACTGCTACAACTAATGATCAAATCATCCAACTCATGCTTTTTCTATCGAGTCTATAAAATGTGAAAAAAATAGCTTTTTTTTCTTATAGCTCAGAAGCAAAATTCTTGGAGCATCTTTCTGTATCGCACCTAACAGCACTGTCAGCCAAGAGGAAATAAGCCAGCTTTTGTTTCACTGGTTGTTTTGCCAAAAAATAACAACTCTGAATCATAGGTCACAAAGTGCTAAGAGGTCATCACAATGTCTGAACCACATCCTCCAGGGTCAGACTGTAAAGGTACTGGCCTTTTGTCCGACATGACCTCAAGCTAATGGGCGCATCAAGCGAAACGTGAAACCGTCATTTGGATGCCATTGAGGGGACATGGTAATCGGACCACTATTAACACTTGAAGGGTGTCACCCAGAATTGAGAACGAGTAACAAGCTGCAAGCTGTGAAGGTGTGGGAGAGAGATGGTGATAAAGAGAGGGAGCTGCATATACATAAACACGCACACACAAATGGGACGGGTGTTGCTCTTGCTGAATAGTAACCAGGCTGTCGCGTCACTGCTGGTTCAGGAGAGTTCTGTGTGTCTGCTGTGAGTTGGCCAAACGTGAGAAGAGGAGAAGGAGCTTTGAAGAAAAAGAGCAATTGCTGTTGCTCCTGGCAGCATGGCTCCATGAGTGGAGTTCACACTAGGGTGCAAATAACCAAGGACTATGGGAAGTTGAGTTTCTTAAGGATTCCCTTTGTTAGAGTCTTGAAACTTACTTACTTGAAACAATACTGTATATATGTATTTTGTTCTTTTTGCTGGACTCAGTATATGTAGACATTCTTGTAAATAAAGAGCAGTAAGCTGAGAGAAGCAGAGAAAATTAAAGGCAGAGGAAGTGTCTATAGGAAAAAAACTAACAGGTAAGTATCCCTTAAGAAGGATAGGATTACTGTATTTGACTGCATACTTTTATGTCAGTGTGACAGAAAGACTGCCACCATCCATGTCCGCTCCACTGTCTCTGAGTGACTTTGTGAAGGTTGGCAGCTTTGGTGCAGAGCTGGGAAAGAAGGCAAAATAGATAAAGTTTAATGAGATGGAAGAGGAAAAACAAGCGGCCTCCCCAGGCAGCCGAGCGGAGAGCACCGAGCAATCACTCACACACACTCACACACAAACACCTTGTTTATATAAACAAATTGCAACTTTACCATTCAATTGTGGCTTCCACCTGAGTAATGAGTGCTTTCAAATGCCAAGTGGGTGACAGCATCACTCAGTTGACAAACACTGACAGATGAAAACCTGGCATCTCCATAAAGCCAGTGTTTAATGAATGACTGAACAGCTTAATGCTCTGATTGAACAGTGTGCAATACTCATTTTTTATAGTATATAATAAGCTATCATGAAAATAACCTGGGGGGTTGAATGTGCAAAATTCACAAATTTCACACTCACACAAATAAAGTACATTTAGTACTTGCCTCATAGTTGAGACTCTAACTGGCCTTCATATGCCATAAGTAAAGCTGGGGAGGAGGAATTATTACTGAGGAATCGCCAAAATACATGGAGTTCAGCACACCTCTGTTTTAACCCTTTCTCAGTATATATATCAATGTGCATACCTGTGACCATGGTTACCAAATTATTTTGCATACTACATTGTTTAGGCCAGGGGATTATTTCCTTGGCAATTGTCATGATCAGAGCACAGATTGAGTAAATATAAATGTGAGAGTAATTTACTTTAAGTGGCTTTTCAAACATTCCTTATTTCATCTGGTTGAATTGGGCTCTAGTTTTTCCACTCTTGGTGTTATATTATTTAGGCAGATCTGAACACACAGTAATCATACTCGAAACACGCACCTTTTGAAGTGGTGGTCTCTGTCGGGTCCCAAATAAATTATGGAATAGTTCATTTGCGGTGGCTTTTGTAGCGTGATGTGTTTTGCATGCTGGGATGCAGATGAGTGAAACAACAGTAGCTAGTAGCTAAGCAGAGACTGAATTGACCTGGACCACCAAAATAAAGTGCATACAACCTTCTTCCTGTTTACATTCTTGCTCCTGCCCCAGACACACTTAACCAATGAGTGGAGTGACGCTCTCATGATGCATTTTAGTTCCTTTACATTTTTTCTGTGTGAGAAGAAACCACCTTAACTGATCAGGCCAGACTAGAGTAAATGAGCTCTGCCCTAAAAACAGCTTTTACACCAGCCTAAGGGAACCAAATAAAATAGTTCAAAAACCAGCTGGAGTTTAACTTAACTGCACCAAACAGCTCAGGTGTGAAAGCACCAGAGAGGAAATGGGACAGAAAATGAAGGCTGCTCTTTGATATACATTCTCTCATCTCTACAATCTACTGTACATTCTCTCATACACACCTGTTTGTTTCTAAGCCTCATCAAGTTTTGCCTTTCCTCACACTTTCTCTGCAATTGTATCTTTCCATTACCACCACGATTTCCCAGGAGCAGTGCTATGACTGTGAAAGTGTGCATACACATGCACCAATACAAGGTGTCAATAGTGACCAGGCAGCATAATTACACTGGGAGCGACTGCAGGTGCCTGTGTATGTATGTGTGTGTGTGTGTGTGTGTGTGTGTGTGTGTGTGTGTGTGTGTGTGTGTGTGTGTGTGTGAGACTCCCTCTATAACTGTTTGCTTTTCCACAACATGCCTCTGTTTGAAGGCGATCATTTGGGTGACCTGGAAAAGGTGAGCCATCCTTGATGTAACAGATCCATACAGCCACCATCACGCCTCTGTAATAGGACTCATGGGAATCTGGCTGAACAACAACAACAAGCAACTGCTTCACATGGGATAACATGAGAGGGAGTGCAGACCACATGCTGCATCATCATATCTGGAAAAAAGTTTGCTCGAGCTTCACGGAACAATCTTTAAGTACACGTGATGAAGGTCAAAGTATGTGGAACATGTTATACACACAGGGACCGAACTGCTGAGCGGGCTGTTTCAAGCCAACAGGGTCGTTAATGCAATTAGGCCGTTGGGATCGATACCAAAGATGGAGTATGTATTGTCGGAATTATAGTATTTTCTGGAAAGTGTCATTCAGCAATTCAGCTCAATTTTATTTCTATAGTGGCGAATCATAACACAAGTTATCTTAGGGCACTTTTCACATAGAGCAATGTAAAGTAGAGCTGGGTGATACATCAAGGTTTTAAGATATATAGATATATTTTCAAACGTGATACAGGATGAGACATTATCTCTGGTATCTATATAGTTTATTCACACTCTTTACGGCAATATTTTTGTCATTTGGAGACGTCTTTTGTGCAGATTACATTGTTAAATTACTGAGTTGAGTTGCGGCAACTCTCCACCTCTGTCTAGTCTGCTGCACCAAGGGGATTCAGCTCCACCCCTGCTGAGATAGAGAGGAGAGCAGCAGCTAACGTTAGCCTCTGCTGCAGTTTGCTGTCATTAATGGTCCCACTGCTCTCCTCTGCTCTCAGAGAGTCTGTTCTGCTGCTACTGTACTCGCTGTTCTGTATAAAAGGTCCAGACAGAGTTGCTATGTCAGTAAGCGGCTACAGAGGTAGCGACTACAGGACAGTGTTGTGTTAGCTGTGGTCGAGCCAGGTAGAGAGTGAATGAAGAGAGGGAGCGCTGACAGTAGGAAAGTCGGTGAATCAGATCAATAAATCGTTATTTTCTGATTGTTTCACAGCAGTTAGGTTCAACAGCACAAATAAACTTCCCCAATTATAAAACTTTGCTTATATTATAAATAAATTATTATAAATGCTTATAAATACTGTAATAACTTTTTAAATGTAGCACCCACACAGACATCACACAGAAGAGTTGAAGTAGAAGATTTATTTAGACTTCTAATCATCTGTTTATTTGCTTCTGTCATTCTAATGCAGCGCCTAGATAAACAAAATGCTTAGGAGGGAACAATCATTATTTGTTAGGTATCAGAAAACATTTGGGATAAATGATCTAAACACTATCTATCCAGTCATCTGTCTATGTTTTCCCCCTGATAATTAGTGAGTAAACTGCTTTCAAGATTTTTGGCAGCTGATCATCATATTACCAAATTACTGACTATGCAAGGACTTTTCCATAGATCTGAGTTTTGAAAATGGATAGTTGGAACTTATTCATCAGTCATCTCAGGGACATAAAGTATTGTTACTGCGTATTTAATCTATAGCGTGATATTCACTCTTAGCTGGAAGGGTGCTTCCATCAAGTGCGAGCGCAGATGTACACCCTGAGGACGCTTCATGTGAAATGGGGCGTATTCTCTACAAAAGAAGCTCTTCCCATTCATTCAGTAAATCACCTGCAGTGCGGCATCTTTAATTATACAATTACTTTATATGAAAACTTCCAAACTGAAAGGTAAATGTGTGTTTATGGATATACGTTTGAAATGAGGTAGAGAATGTGCAGACTTAATGTGATTTTTTCGCCTCTGTATGTTTCTTTGTAAAATATAAAAACAGAGGGGTAGAGAGATGGAGGGGAACTTGAAGACATACAGTTCAGACTGCAGTATGTGGAGAATATATAGAGTAGATAACATCTCTGTCACGTGTCTGCAGTGAAAAAGACTCTCTCATGGGAAAAGCATGCATAGCACCATCATGAATCAAGGTCCTTTTCACCGTCTCTTTTTATTTATGTCTCAAAGTGTATGCTATTTCTATTGTATGCTTCTGCTTTGGGGAATTTGCAAAAAATAAAAAATAAAAACATACAGTGCAGTGAACAGGGACAGAAAAACACTGAGAGAAAAGTCTTAGTCTATTCAACACAGCCAAGTCTTTTTATTTCAACAACATTGGAGTTGATACTATTAGTACATTAATCTATTAGTTGATTGGCAGTAAAATAATTGACTGAATACTCACTGAACTAGGTCATGGATTGACATTAACTCACAGACAGTCACATTCTTCTCAAGATGAATTGTAATGCCCTTCCCATGCAATGGCATTTCCTCAGCTGTACTAGGAAACCATTATACCTGCTAAACATCAGCACCTTAACATTGTCACAGTGCATTTAGCTCGAAGCACCACAGAGTACTGCCTATGTAGAACCTCAACCAAAACCACAAATTCACTAACATGGTTTATTCTTCTTCAAGCAACAACGTCAATCATTTTCAAGTTCCATTTTCTCAATTGTGAGAATTGCAAGTTTTCTTTGTCTTATGTTAAAGTAAAGCTAATATTTTTAGATTTTCCACTATTAGTTGGACAATACAAGCAATTTAATGACATCTCACTGCACGTTTTACTATTTCCTCAATAATTGAGAAAATAATCGACATATTAACCCATAATAAAATGAAAGATCCAATAGGGTTTTTAATTAAAGCTGCAAGCAGCGATGAATGGGCCCTCGCCCCCCCGCCCGTCCCAAAACAGTGACATCCGGCACAATGCAGCGCCCATCAGGTATAAGGGAGGCGAAAGATTTTGATAACTTTTCATTTCTAAAGTCTTAGGATGCCACTGAATCAATTTGAAGTCGGTAGGATGAAATCTCTAGGAGGAGTTTGTTAATGTGCGAGGTGTGGAAATCGCAAAAATGGCGCCAAAATCAAAAATTCTAATGAAAATGGCTGACTTCCCGTTGGAGTTAGGGTATGGGTCCAAGATACTTTTTGTGTGTCTTAACTATGGACTGTATATAAAAAATGGACGCAACATCCGTGACGTCACCCATTGGTTTGTGGACTGCTGCTCGGAGGCCAATAGTTTGGGATCTGAGCAGCGCCATCTTGAAGATTTCAGGTGCATGCCGGGAAAAATAAAAACACGGATTCCACTTATATGGGCATGAGGAGGAGCAAGAGGACGGAGCAGGGAAGGTTGCGAGGGCTGGATCTACCATAGTCAACACCGGCAACCTGGTGATGCTAACCAAGTTAGCTGTTACGACTAACTATAACTAACTATAAATTCACGGCTATTTCCTGCAGTCTATCTGTCCGCGCTCCTGAACCTGTGAACCAATCAACCTGTCAATCACGACGTAGCCACGCCCTAATGCATACCCTGCTTTATTGTCAAATATAAAACCAGGGAGGCCAACATTTCACAAATGAACATCATACTACAGTACATTGAAGAAGGCTTTAAACTAGCGATTGAGACCATAAACACATTTTGAAAATGTTTACTGAGGTTAGAAATCAAGTGAGAAGTTGGTGAATTCTCCATTGACTTGTATAGAGACGGAAGTCCTTTTGACACCAAAACGGTCGCCTAGGGGGGCGCAGTAGAGCTATTTTGAGAGGCTCTTTTCTGTGAACTATAAAATACCAACGTTTACGCACGTTTAGGCTGTCAAAAATGTGTTTGAAGAAGAAGAAGAAAAAGAAGAAGAAGAAGAATAGAAAAAATAATTCCTAGCGATTCAATAGGGCTTTTGCACTGTTTACTGCTCGGGACCTAATTACTAGTTGCAGTCATGCATTTATTCAGGAGAACTGGAGACTGCATTCAAAAATTGTGCCCATTCATTCCTATGAAAGTTGCTCAGTGGTGCATGAGGTCAAAGAAGTCTGCCGGGCCCATAGAGCATGAGAACTACAGTCCTTCTCCAGCAAGTCTTAAAACTCCTATGGCTGGGTAGGTATACTTTCACTAATTTGAATGGGGATAAAATAATAATGCGGCTCTTTTAAATTTTCCAAATATTACTCGGCCAAATCATTCTGATATTAAAATGAGTCATTTTGCAGTGGTTGTGACAGTGTTTTACAGCTGTATTTTCCTCCAATTACTGTGAATAGGAAAACATGCTTTTTGAGCCAATGTGCATCACATGATGGACCCAGAAGTTGCAATTACACAGTTTGGCCACTATGTCAAATTGACTTCACAGCCTTCCGCCATTCATAAGGGCATGGTTACAGCACAAAAAATATATACATCTGTCATTGTGAATTTATGTAAAAAAAACATTTCATGATTCATTACATTCAAAATATGATAAACAACACCAGTCCCAAGTCAAAGGAGAGTATACAAGGTGCTAATTATAGACTTCAACTCATCATATTCCCCTGGTGTGCATGTAAACTTGCATCAGACTTCTATACTTCCTGAATATCTACTGAACACCAATGATGGCGTCTGTATCCAAGAGAGAAAAAGGAAAATATTTTGGTTTGTCTCATTCGGTCTTTGTTTTTTTTCAAAGATTGATCGGCAGAGTATCTAACTACACTAGATACGCTACATACAAACACGCATACACACACAGACACTATGCATGATTTTTACACTGATGACAGACAAAAGACATAATGAGGAACTAATGATTATAATTAGTATGAGGTTCTGTGCCATTAGGGGTGTAATTGATCTCACAGTCCTCTACCTGAGAGGTTAATCAGTCTACACATTGATCTTTACACTCTCTGACATACCCTTAAAAGAAAAAAACTATCAAAACACAAGCTAAGGCTTTTGCACCCCCTTTTCACCCTCTTCACACTTTCTCCATTTAAGGTGACCTTGAGTTTAACGTGAAAACTGCCTAAACATTTCAATTTGGCATGTCATCTGACTTTAAAGAATGTTTCCCGGAGGGGATCTGTTGATTCCTTTAAAGTCCGTGTAAAGTAAGAATAAATATGTGTTCTGAGTTTGACATACCACAGAAAAGTGGGTTGTTAGCTTTCTGCCGCTAGCTCAGCTGCTAGCTCGTCGGCTAGCTCAGCTAACTGGCTAACTGTAGACTGTAGTAGTAGTAGTGTTAGATATTAACAATAACTCGCCACGAGGCAGGTTAACCACTGAGGAGAGCGGACTGTCTGTCTTATATAGTAAAGGAGGGATGGTCACGCGGGTACCCCACTGCGTCACGGAGTAGCCCTTTTTTGCAGGCTCAGAAAATCAGGAAAAATTAGAGGGTGAGAAACAGTTTAAGGCTCTATCTCCACAATTCAGTACTGCATAGTTATCAGCCTTTTCACATGTTTTCTGTAACCATTTTCGAACATGTATAATATGTTTAGAAGTAAATCAATGAATTGACTTTACACAGACTTTAAGTGATTTGATATGATTATAATTTGAAAGAAGACGGCAGATGGGTTCTTATTTTACAGGATTATCTGCATTTTCCTCTACTTTTTATGAAAGGAAAGAGCTGTGTATGCAAGATGAATCTATTTTTTAAAAAGCTAAATCAGTGGGCCGTGGTTCATTTGTAACAATTCATTTATACTTGTCAATGAGACACATATATTACTGTTAGATGACTGTTCAGGGCTCTCACTCCTGCTGGGATCAGACTACTACTGTATTTTTGTTTTATACTCCTGGGTGTCATGAAAAGGACAGAATGTGCTGTCTATCCTTTAACCCTTCAGGCAAGAAAACGTGCCTGAATCACCCAGTGGAGGAGGCGGAGATGAGCTGCTGCTCTCCCCACTGTCCGAGACACTAAATGTGGCTCTGCTTGGCCAGAGGGCTGCTAGACAGCTTCAGATTACTGTGTCAGTGTTTACATACAGTACAGGATGTCAATGAGTGCTCTGTTATCAGTCAACATCAAGGAACACATTGTAGGAGAAACCATACAGGAAAATACAAAAAATGACTACTAGATTTTGTCAGGGTTAGGGTTAGGGTTAGGGAACGATTGTTCTGTGATTATATCACACTACACTACTCCGTCATTTTCAATATTCACAACCCCGCCTGTCACTCCAAATTTGTCAGCGATGACAAAATCGTCTCAAAATTGGGCTCAGTTTGTGTAGCCTGACCTCGGCATACAATTTGTGTTTTCCAGGTGCATATCTAAGACTTTCTGCACCAAATACGTGTTGGATTTATTAAACATTCACACTGAGGTATACTTCTCTCCTCACTGCGGATGCATTTAATGGAGTTCGACTCAAATAATAGAGGAGGTTGACAGAAAAAAAGAAAATTAGCTTTGCGGGGGAAAAATTCTCCACCTCTGGAGACCAAGTGTAAACATAGAGCAGAGGAGATTTAGAAAAGCCACAAGGAAGGTTGTAGTGGGGAAAAGAAACATAAATTAAACATAGGCTTAACTATTATGATTGAACACATTATCTGATTATCTAATAATGGATTGTTTTGTGTGCATCAAAATGTATTATGAACTGTCAATTTCTACAGACCGATGCAACTTAACGTCTCTCTTTCTCTCACCATCTGTTGTGTATATTATGCGCGTCTTATTATATCACTTCATCTGGAGTTTATCGCCACCTTATATATGAATACGTACGAGTAACATTTTTTAGTTATGGCGTGACAAGTTTTTCGTAGGTGGTGTTGAACTGTGTCCAAAATAAAGCTTTTATAATCTAGATCGCCGCTTTTAATTTATTTTCTGAGCTTAGCGATCTCACAGAAATCCTCCTGTTGGACTGTGCCTCTAAACTCTCTTTCACTCGCAAAATGCAGCGGGAGCTTCAGTCCCAAGCTCAGTCTGGGAGCTGGCTGTGTGATAAGCTGCTGTCTTCAGGCTCTGAATACACATAGATGAAAACCACAGCGCAAATGTGTCATTTGTCAGTTAGGGTTAGGGTTAGGGTTAGTTTATCCAAACCTTGACTCACTGATTTTTTTTAATGATTATAAATGAACTTATTAGCATATTTAGTTCACAGGAGTATAAATGACTTGCACTCCCTGGACACTGAGGTTAATTAGAGCAGACGGTGGGCGGGAGAGTAAGCAGTGCTGACGTCTTGGGGGAGTGTGCCACTGTATGATGTGTGTGAGTGAGCGGTGACCTCAGAACGTGATGTACCTCATGCCTTTGGTGGAGCGGTTTTGGAAGTTTTGCAGTAGCTGCGGGAGGCCCAGCATGGCCTCGAACATCACCGCCAGGGAGCCCAGCGTCTCCACGAACACAGCCGAGTCCAGCAGCAGCAGGGTGACCACCGCGCTCAGCACGGTGAAGCCGAAACAGAAGAGCAGGTAGTCCTCGAACGCGCTCCACTTCCAGAAGTAGCGAATGTCCAAGTCTAGTTAAAGGGGAGAGAAGAAGAGAAACAGTTTAATTTGCACTCTAAGTTCTCATTAGTATTGTTTTTAGTCAGACTAAGTTATAAGGAGTTATATAAGAAGTGAAGAAACAGGAGGGGGGGATGTGTAGATTGTGAAAAAATGTGGGAGGATTTAAAGGAAAGAAAACAGATATGAGCGTGAAGACATGATCAAACAAAGAAGCAGAATAAGAATGAGGAAGTGTGTCTGTGTGTGTGTGTGTGTGTGTGTGTGTAGTGCTGAAGTGTGAGAGCGTTGTTACAGTATGTACACATGGCAACAGAAGAGCAATAGTGGCAGGCGGAGATTGAAAGTGGAAGAGTGATATTGCGGGAAAGGATGGCGGAGGAAAGGGCAGGAATAAGAGAGTTTCATTAGAGGATGCTTAGAAATTCTGCAAAGACAGCACTCTTAAATCAATACTGTGCACATGCATAAGTGGATGGAACAAAGATAAATGAGATACTCCAAAGCTTTTACATTTCTATTACTTTGAAATAACCTGGCCTTTGGTGAGGCCAGGCTAAACATCTAGAAAGTTTATTATCCTGGGCTTAAAGCTATCTTTCCACTGACAAAACTCTATTTATCATGTGTGTGTGTGGCTTTTGAAATTCACTGATAAATACAAAGACCACCACTGTCCAGAGCTGTTTATTCTCTGCAGCCTTTTCACATATGAACATCAGACAATATCCAGAAAAGAAGGTACTGACATTTTCCGGAGTTGCACTTTTACAACACATGTAGCGCAGGCTATACTGGGCTGAGGATATGATGTAAGAATCAATCAATCAATTCAACTTTTCAATTTATATAGCACCTTTCATACAGGTTAGTGTAGTTTAAAGTGCTTTTATAGTTGATTGATGAGCTGATAATAAGACAGATCAAGTGACAACATAAAGAAAAGGAATAAAAAACAAAGCAAAACAAATTAAAAGACAAAAACTGAGACCGATGCACGCATAAGAAAATAAGAATGATAAAAAATGTTTAGAAAATATATACAAAATAAGTAAAAATTAAATAATGAAATAGATAAAATCATTAAATAAATAAGTAAAATAACAGAATAAGAGAAAAGGTTTATTAGAGTAAAAAAACTTTAAAACATTAAAAAGACAAAAGAAAAGGAAAAGTTTAATAAAAGTTGGACTAAAACTAGGTTAAAAAAGAGATTAAAAAGACAAAAGAAACAGAAAAATTAAATAGATGAGATGAGATTTAAGAAGTACACTTTGTACGCTGTAATTCAGCATTTTAAAACTTTTAATTAGACATAAACAGCTTTTATTTTGCAAGAAATCGCAGGAAGTGGCAGCATATCATCCAAGCCCTGTAAAAACAACACAGCAACATAGCTACAAAAAAAAAGAAACAACATACAACATTTCTTCTATTGGCTTCAGAAGGAGATCACAGTATTGGACGCTGGTTTAGGGATTGCTAAGAAAAGCTTATGAGAGGAAACATTAGGCCTACTACATCTACATTCCCATCAGCATCAAGCATCTCCTCAATGGAGCGTAATGTGAGATGATCAACGATCTCTCATTGGTTATGTATGACCGTGAAGCTGTGGAAAACCAGCTGACATCAGCTAACAGGGATTGATGGCTAAATAAGAGCACATTAGTTAGTGTGGGGACTCAAGTGTGACACTGCATACAGTGAAGCACCTGGCAGTTACCTTTCACACTGTGTAGACTAATGAGAAAGCAGCACAGTGACATGAGAGAAATGATGATGAGAAAATCATTACAAGTGTGGCAGTTTTAAGACTGCAACACTTTTTTTTCATTGATTCATCTATCGATTATTTAGTCAGAAGAGCAGCTTAATCAACAAAATGCCACAAAATGCTGCATCCTTTATGTAAATGCTCTTTAAAAAGTCAGAAAAATGCCTCTATTTCCCAGGTCCTGTGACCATTTTAAACTACTTTTTCTTGTCTAACCAACACCCCAATTACAAATGCAACTGTCTTTTTCATTTAAAAACAGAGATAAAATAGAGAAAAGCTGCATCTTCATGTTTAGAAGCTGTTAATCAGAACACAATTGGTATTTTGGAGAAAAATTACTTCAGTCAAAATGGTCAATTCATATTAAAGGGGACCTATTATGCCTTTACTTATTTTCAGATATATATACGAATATTAGGGATGTGCATTTAAAGACATTTCCTTGATCGATCATTAGGAGAATGAACAATCAATTATTGATTAAACATTTTTTTTTTTTAATCTTAAAAATGACATGAAAATACAAAAAACAGTTTGTTTTCCCTCAATTAAACCTTTATTCCAATAACCTCTAGTCCAACAATCCTCTTAGACAAGACAGTTAAAGTTAAACTGTTTAACTGCAACAAAAAAGATATGCAGCACTTGTAAAAGCAGCTTAGCCCGAGGCTCCTAGCCAAAACGTCTTCACATATCAATCGTTACGGTGTTTTAAACACAGTTTTAGAAATAATTACAAAAAACTATCAAATCTAACAAAAACTTAATCAAAAAACAGAATATTACTCAGGACTGAAAGTTTTTGCCAAAATGTAACTTTAAACGACTCCAAAATGCACCCAGCCGAGAGAGAGAGAAAGAGGGAGAGTGAGTGAGAGAGATAGTGTTACTTCACAATAATGCTTATTTAACTAGAGCCTCAGTCCAGCAGCTGAAAACAGCTGCTCTGAGGGGACCAACGTAGCCAGGATGCAGAGGCATTGTAGCACTATCTAGGCTAGCCTGGGGAACCTAGCCAAGGTGGTTGTTTACAACGAACTCTGTCATTTATTAGTTCAAAATGGTCCCACGCCAAACTACACCTTGACCTCTTCATGTGTACAATTGATATGTACTGCAGCTGGTAGGTAGCTAAGCACCCCCCGTTGGTAAGACGTCTCATTGCTGCCACATAGTGAAATTCATTGCATTGCTTCAAGACTCACACAACACAACACAACTTCTATTTGATACCAGCGTTTAATCGATTACAATTTCATGTGATCGACAAAATTCTAGACGATCAATTATTGATCATCGGTTGATCATACCCATCCCTAATAAATATAATATTACAATATTGGAGGTTCATACCAGCTTCAGACTGCTCTTAACACTTGGCCTCTAGCAGTTTGTTTTCCTATTCTGAGCCCAAGCTGACATCAGCCATCAGCACAGTGCACACGTTCACTACTCAGTTTGGTGTTCTTCCATTCTTTTGGGGGTAGTTGCACCATCCATGACTCCTTTACACAGCACTGCAAAGTAAAATAAAAGAGACAGGAGCTAAAACTGCCTGTTAAGAGACATAAGCTGAACTAAGGGGCTACATAATGGGCCCATATACAGTATGATAAATAAGGAGTTCTTATGAACTCTGAATCATGCAAAGCTGCTCTAGAGGAGTCCCACAATACAAATGCAGAGCTGGAAATGAGCATAGTATTTCCCCTTTAAGCAACTGATTGTTTCAGTACTAATCACTTTTAGTTAAGGATAAGGATTATGAACTGCACCGTGCAACAGGGTTAAAATAATTCATCCATTTATAGATTTAAAATAAATCAGTGGAAATTTTTGACAGCCATTAAAAAGAAAGCCAGGTATTGATAAACGTTTAATTGCTCAAATGAATACCTTCAAAGGTATTAATACCTTAATCCCTTCAAACAGAAACAAGCAATCCTTAAACTGCACTGTTGATGGTGGAAAGCTGTGATGAGCAAACAAAAAACAGTTACTGTTAATCACACACTCTTACTGTGCGTCTACTCACAGATAAGATGTTAGGTTATGACTGTGGTCAATGGTAATGGATAAAGGTACTCACAGGTATGGTAATATGACAAAAAATGTCACATATTAGGGTTTTTAGTGGACCTTGAGATAAGACTGTTTCCATGTCATAAATTAACTTTTATTTTCAGGTATGGTAATTATGATGGTTACCATGTTGTCATGTTTGTATTGGTTCTGAAAAAGATAGAGACGGTTTGGATTATTTTTGCTTTTGACGAGATTATCCTGTCAATGAGCTGCCAATGAGTGATGGGATGTGTCGCAGCAGTATTCAAGCTCAGCTTTTAGTGTGGTCAGTCCCAAATCCTCTCAGCACTGAAAGAGGAGTGTTTGAAGTGCTTCTCTGTCTGAAATTATGTTAATTCATTTAAATCATCTATCATACTGTACACACACATGGGCACACCATATTAAGCATCTATTCAAATTCACACACACACACACTCACACACAAAAGCTGGGATGTTTCTCATTACACTCCAGCGGGCTGCATTAGCTGGTGCATCCTTTGACAGACAGAGTGAGACATCTTGCAGCCGGTGCATGATGGCATGTTTGTGGCCGAACATTATTAATGGCTTTATTACCGAGAGCCACAAAAAGACACACATCGCCCACAGCTGACACGTGTGCTTCTCAGCCCTCGCACACATACTACACGACCGATCCTGATTCTAGGGGAGTGATTTATGTCTGTCCTCGCAAACGATGACGCTGATGGACGGCGAAGAGCTGCAGACATGCGGCCTGGCGTATACCTCAGCTCTTATTCACAAGTTCTGCTTGACCTTTATACCATACACAACTCCAAACCTGAGTCACTGCAGCCACTAGCAGCTGGCAGAGGGAGACAGGAGAGCCAGGAGTGGCTTAGAGGCTGCCTTTTATCAGCAACATAAAAAGCCCTTTCATTTCCTTTTGAATGAGGCCAAGGTGGTAAAGTATAAACATGCTGACAGCAGCAACAATGGGAGTAGAGGTATTTCAAAACTACTGTAAACTTTCAGTGAATAAAGCAATAAAGCTTTTCACATCTTCATCTCTCCATTCTTAATTCAGCTTACCTCTCCTCCAACTCTCCTGCTTATCATCAGCAAACACACAAATGTGCACCAAAAACACTCTTCTGTGGTCCTCTTACCAAGCAATCCGATCCATTCTCATATATTCAGAGCCGCACGCTTCTCCTCCTCTTATCCCTGTCCTACACCCCACCCCCCCACCCCCCATCCTCCTCCTCTCTCATTTCATCTCTCACTTATACCGCCTGGTATGTTTACCTGCATAATCAAATTGCCTGGAAGAGTATAATGAATAGAGAAAGCTATGCATGATTCATAGAGTCATCTCTTTCCTTTTGTCCTCCTCTCTCTTCATGCATCATCACTAGCTTCCTTTCATTCCCTGACTTCACCCCCCCACCACCACCCCTACATACACACACCGCCTTAATGGCTGCTATCCTGTCACCTCAGCCAGGTGGCCATCCCCTGTCCAAAACCGTCGTCTTGTCTGGTGCGTGTCGAGGCGAGGGCTGTACTTCAAAGATCACGCAGACTCCCGAGCGGCCGGGAGGAGACGAGGCGCTCTTTCTTCACACGGACTCTTTGTTTACTCCAAAGCCCATTCAACATCAAACAATTCAATTACTAAAAGGAGGTGAGGGCTGCGGCCCCCGAGGATGTCAATATGTGTGTATGAAGTCTCTCTGGGAAGGTATGTCAATCGATTTGTGTGTGGGTGTGTGTGTGTGTGTGTACCTGCTCAGGTGTGAGTCTCAGTAAGCTGTATACCAGGTGCAGTGTTGTCTGTTTTAACCCTTACATGCTGTTTGGGTCAAATTGGACCCGTTTTGACATGTGACAGCTTCTAAAAAAAACCCAAATGTCTTTTATTCTGAAATTTGATGACTTTTCCTTAAGCTGCCCAAAATGCACAAACACACACTTTTGTAAAGGTGCTACACATTTTTGTGTGAACTTGTCCTGTTCCAGGTCAAATCTGACCCGTATCTACTGACATGGCTTTTAGTTAAATGAATAGTTAATAGATTAGATCTCTTTTTATGATGTAAATGGACTGTACTTACGTATATAGCGCTTTTCTAGTCGTTATGATCACTCAAAGCGCTTTTACACTACATCTCATTCACCCTTTCACACACATTCATACACTGATGGTAGGGGCTACCACGCAGGGTGCCAACCTGCACATCAGGGGGAAGCTAACCATTCTGACCCTAACCCTAACCCTCCATCTCATTCACACACCGTAGCAACGGGAGCAATTTGGGGTTAAGTGTCCCATCGACATGTGGACTGGAGGAGCCAGGAATCGAACTGCCAATCTTGCAATTGGAGGACGACCGCTCTACCTCCTGAGCCACAGCCGTGGGGTTTATACAATAAACCCCACAGTTCCATAAAGTTCTTGTCATTTTCACTTTACATAAAATACATTTACATCATTATTGCTATGTTATATTTTCATGTCTTAGGTAAAATAGGACAAATAGGTCAAAATTGAGGGTGTAGAATATGAATACAGGTTAATGCTTTTAGACTTGAACAATGCATGCCACGAAGAGGAGGAGAATAGAAGAAGATTACGGGTGAAAGGGGGGATGGAGGGAGCACAATGCGTGAGTTAGAAGAAGAAGGACAGTGGCCTAGAGGCACTCAAGTAGATATATGGAGGCTAAACTCAAGGCATTTCCCATCAGGCCGAGCAGAGAGAGCAGTATGGAGAGTAAAGAGTCTGAGACAGAGACAAGGATAGAACCTGACAGCTAGAGAGCTTTAAGATATGTTGACTCAGCACTGTCAGTACTGTCTCTGAGTTCGCCCAGTGTATTTTAAGATGTGTGAAAGTTGCTGTTTGACATCTCTTACAGGCTGTCCATTCAGTGCTCAGCTCACTGACTGCTCTAAGGTGCAGATATGTTCTTATACGACAAAAACTTGTCAGATCATTTTGCTACAGCTATGTAAAACGGGCAAAAAGCCTATTCTACAGTTTGTTCGTAAATCTGGCTGACAACGTAAGGGACTTTTCATCCGTATCCTAATCTGATCTGGTCAAGAGCAGCGTACAAGCTCCGCAGAGGATCGCCAAGACAGACGCACCAGAAACACTCTCTAATACCCTCTTGTCGAGTTTTAACAGGAACACCACAGAAGCTCTGGAATCATTTGGGCAGACAGGAAGCCACTGAACCGTTCTAAACTCTCTCTCTCTCTGACAGACTGAAAAGTAAAAGAGGAGGGGGGGGCACTTCTTTCTATGCTGTGGGAGGCAGCAGAAACTTAACTTGGTTCCCTGACAGAACAGGTGAAGACAAGAAAGGGTTCACTGCACTCTGTTCTGTGTTTCCTTCATTCTGTTAACTCTTTCAATATAAAAGCTCCTTTAATTTATGTCCATGTGTTAAGTTTGTGTAATACACACCGACACACACTCAATTGCCTTTTCATTTGGACTTACTCCATTATACTGGTTGATATTAATTTGGGAGTAGTGGAGCTTAATTAGAAAACTGCCTTTCCTAGTAAAACATTTGGTTTAATTAATACAGAAATGAACGATGCTGCTGGCTGAGAATTTCCACATCTTTCCCCCCAATTTCTCAGAAACTTTGCCAAGACTACTAATCACAAAATCTACAAAACATCCAATTTTAGTCATTAAGTATTCATGAAACTCAGCTATGAGCGAGAGAACTGAATAATCCACTCAGTGACAAGTCAACACAAACTCTAAAAAAGAAACACTGATGACGAGAATCAACTATCTCCTTATAATCCCAGGCATGCAACAGAATTTTTTAAAATATCGCCCACCCCCTCTGCATCATCCGCTCCATTTCACTCCGCCTCCCTCCTGCTAATACTGTTTAGATGCTTCCCTGTGGAGAGGAATATTTAGAGGGGGATGTTGCACAAAGTCAGACCTGAACAAGCTACGGCGCTGTGCAGGAGAGCGGTTTGGCTCAGGTCCAACCATGCGTTACAGGGGTTATTTGTGGTAACGAGGAGTGCTATTTCTACCCGAATTCCCCACCTGCATGGCTGTACACTTCTGAGTCATGTTCACCGGCTGGGGTTCAGTCCACCGCTATTGTATCCCTTCAATCGCGCACACAAAAAGGAACATGTCAAGACTTAATTGGCCTCTTCAGCTACCTAAAAAAAAAAAGAAGCTCAGAGTAAACATCATTAGGCAGAGTCAAACTAACAAAGAAAAGCCTTAACAAGCTAATTATCAGCTTAATTTACCCCCAAAAGTTAACAATGAAATCACTGAGAATGTGCAAGACCGAGAGAAGCAGTGAAAAAAAAGTGACATTGCAGTTGTTACAATGTTGCTACAATGCAGTTTACGTCAGTCACTGAGAAAAAAAGGATTAAGATAATACTTTCAGCCACTGTGTATTTATTCAGCCGGATCCTTTTTTTTTTTTTTGGTGCATTTTGCTGACAAATTTCTCATCTCATCTTGACAGCATACACACACACACACACACACACACACACACTAATGTACAACAATGCCTTCACTAACACACACACACACACACACACACACACACACACACACACACACACACACACACACACACACACACACACACACACACACACACAGGGGAATCAAAATGTCCACTTCAATAATTATTTTTTAATTTCCAGCAGCAGTGTGTGTCTTGTACCACAGGGGAATGGGGCATATTGCAATGGGATGTACCCTGCATTATGTATTTGAGTTTTAATTGGTTTCCGTTGCATTTCGGCTTACATATTTAATCCAGTTTTGGATTTGTTGCTTCACTGCCCAATTTGTCACGAGTACATTCCTTATATTTATCTTTTGTGCGCAGTGAATTAACAAAATAAATGAAGCTGTAAGAGAGGGCCACATTGTTCTACGGTTTATGACAGCAATGCAGTGGTCTCTCTAAGCTCTGTTTGGTCACATCCACGGCAACAAAAAAAAAGAAGCCTGTCTGCATCTTCTAATGCATATCTATTCCCAGGGACGGCCTGCGGATTCATTTGCATAATAGTTTGTGTATTACAAAAGTCATTCATGTGGAAACATCCCAGTAATACATTCACAAGTCAATAGATTACAGTTGCTTGTTTGAATGTCTAATGGGGAGGCATTGTTGTCCTTTAAATAGAGGTTTCCTAAAAGGCATCATCAAGAATGTGCTATAAGCTAGAAGGTTCAATAAATAATGACATTAGCACGTTAGGCTTAGCACAATACTAGGTTGACACAGGGTCAAGTGTAAGCTTGTCATTATAATTACATTATCAACTTACCGTATGATAATGTAATTATTAACATTATCATGTCCATATATTTAATTATCATATGATATGTAGATTTGAACTTAATCATGTTTGCTGATCTCGATATTTCCCATTGTGTTTACATGTGTGTCTGTTTACATAAGAATGTCACCATCATTTTAGCAAACATAATGCCAGAATAAACATCTATAAGAATCTATTTGAGGCTAATAATCTACCTGTTTCAGCATGCTGTTTCCAGAAGTTTTGAGCATTTTACTAAATCCAGTTTTAGCTCCTGTTGTTTAAAAAAAAAAGCAATAGCCATATCCAACCATTCCCTTTCATTACTTGACCATAGATAAGATTCTCCACCAGCTGCAAATTCACACTTGAGATGTAATACATCATTAATGTCAGATGAAGCATTCTGCATTTCAATAATAGAAGCAACTGAGAAATGTATATGCTCAGAAGAAATCAATTCATCATTAATTTGAAAAACCCTGAAAGCTTTTTTTTCCTAAAAGGTAAAATGATCTCACACTCTATTCACCACAATAGACAACACAGAATTGATAAAATATCTGATATTGATTAGCATTTGGCAATACATAATAAATCCTACTCTAAATCTGTACCACTACTTCTCATCTTCCCTCCACAGAGAAGAACCCCCAAAAGACTCAAACATGGATACATTTGTAAGTAATGTATAAATACCAATGGTTGACAAGCAGACAAAGACAAACTTTGAGCAGCCTTATAATCCAGGAAGAAATATATGATAGTATCAGGGAAATGAACAGCAAAACACCAAGGCCAGATGAGTTCACTTCAGAGCTCCATAAAAAATTCTCAAAGCATCTAGCTCTATTACTGCTGGATATGTTTAATAATTCCCTATCCACAGCGACTCTGCCAAAAACGTTAATTGAAGCCTCAATCTCTCTGTCATTCTTTAAAAAGAAAAGACAAGAATCTTGCAGAATGCAGCTCCTAGAGACTTATTTCACACATGCTGATGTTATAATACTGGCAAAAGTCTTGGCGAGACCATTAGAAATATGTCTCCCTTTAACAATTTCTGAAGACCACAGGCTTCATCAGGGGAGGACATCTATTCTCAAATATACAGCGTCCGCTCCATCTACAACCACAAAGCCCAAAGTAGTATTTTCACTAGATACTGAAAAGGTCTTTGGGGGTTCAATGGTGGTATTTCATTAAATTACTGGAAAAATCTGGGTTTGGTAAGTATATCATTTCCTGGGTCTACCTTATTTATTCATCTCCTCAAGCCCGAGTTCACAGAAACAGTCAGCACTCAACATACTTCCCAATGTCACGCACAATCCACCAAGGCTGTCCGCTGTCACCATGGTTGTTTGCATTAGTTAATTGAACCTTTATCTGTAATACTGAAAACCTAAACACATCTGTAAGTTATACGTAGGGAAATATGGAGCATCAGGTTTCTTTGTATGGAAATGACGTGTTACTCTATATCACAGATCCTGTCAGCTGTGCCAATAAGATAACTCACATTCTGAATCATTTCGGAACACATTCAGACTACAAAATCAATCAGTTTTGTTAAGGATCACTGCATTACATTCCCTCACTTGCCCCTAAAGGCTCATCAGATATTTTAAAGAAATCAGAAAACCTGACAGGGCTTATATCTAAGCAGTTCCAGGACCCCTAGTGGGGGAAAGCCAAATTACAGGTAAATGATTCCTCCTTATACAATTTAAAAAGCTCCAATGAATGCACTTAAGCAAATCTAAACTAGCAAATTACTGGCACTAATGAGGCCTGTCATAGATTTGCGTCTCCCCCTCTCATCTAGCACATACCTTCTGGTCATGTTCAAAAACAGTATCAAGAGTTCCCATTGCTTAGAAATGCACTTTCCCATCACTTTGTATCCTGCGGTGCTTCTGTAGTGGAATCACATGCTCACATACATATAGTTTTTTTTAATATGCTGAAAATGTTTAATTATGTATGCTAGCTATATATGCTACGAAACACGAAATCATCTTGTTAGAAGTGGATGACCTGGAGGGTGTGAGGGTGGGTGGTTATTATTTCATTTTATTCCTGTTTTCCTTTGTTCATCTATGTATATTTGTCTTCATTTCAACAAATCTAAAACTTTTTGTCCTTTCAACTGATAATATGATGTAATGTCCAAATAAAATAAATGCTAATCCCCAGTATAAGTAAGTAAGTATATAACATTATTATATACAAACTGTTTGCAACACCTTGGCCTTGGGTACATGTGAAAATATGTGGTATATAAAATACGCATTTTTATTATCAAAACTTGATTGACTGATTGTCAGTTATTCTGATGTAATACTAGAATTTTTAATGACCCCTCAGCCAATCATATGTCGTCCTTTCAGATAACTCAACAAGACCCAAGTTGTTACCCAGCTAACCAGCTAAGTAAAGATGATAAATCTTTCACTTGGCATCAAAGTGAACTGCCATTGTTAGCAACTGTAGCTACTCATTTAATATTGCGTTACCTTGACAAAGACAAAACACTATGAATAGCAAAGTGAGATGGTGGCATGAACTGCTACCCCTGGATCCAGTGCAATAATGAACTGTGTATAACTGTCGTGTATCATTGCCTCTTAATTATATATTTATATATGTTTTAGATCATATATTTTAATGTTTTATTATATATATAAAGTATGTACACACATATATGTATTTTTAATATGTCGATATATACAGAAATCTTTATTAATGTCACAATGTATTGCTTCATATTTTTTGTTTATTAGGATCTTTTTTTAGCTCAAGGCTAATCTCCCAAGAGTCCATCTTAAAGTTATTACCATTAAAGTAATTACCATCTATAAATTGAGTATTTAATGTATACAATATATTGAGGTTTTTTTTTACCCATATGATAATTAACTCATGATGATTTGATAATTCCTTATATTACCTATTGTTTACTGCATGTGTTGACAGTTAATTAAAAACAATGAAGAAAGAGAGAAAGATTAAATGAACAACAACATTGTATTCATGGTCTGATTGGCTTGCAGCAAATTATCTTTTGTCACTTTTTTCCCTCCAGTTTCTGCTGCAGTAGCACTTCTGAAAGCAGGCTGCTTTGACCTTGCTAGTGAACCATGACTGTTTTTTTCACCACTGATTGCTTCCTCACTGAGTGTATGTGTGTGTTCTCTCGAGCCTCTTGACCCAGACAAGGCTTAACTAATGAGCTCTTTTGGCATTAACAACCTGCAACAACAATTCTGTGACCTCTGTTATGTACTAATGGATTCCATACCCGTTTCATAAAGGAATAACCCCAGGACACTAAAGAGCTCAATATCAAAGTCAGAGAAAACACAGGGACTGCACAACCTTCACATTATACATGTGAAAGGAGACACTTCTGCGTGGTACTTTTGTTAATGGATGGGTAGAGACAGATAGAGAAAGAGAAAGGAGAGAGAGCAAGGAACAGAGTGGTAGAAGAGATGAAGATTGATGTCCTGCTCATGTTGGTTTTATATATATACTGACAGAATACCATATATCAGTCAGTACATGACACCTCTGCACCTAACATTTGTTTCAGCTTCACATTCATTGACAGTTCTGCCATACTGTCAAACCCCCATACCCAACACCACCACCAAATCTACCTTTTAACAATCATTCTCGCTCTAGCGCTTCTGTCCCTAAAAGTCATTGGCTGCCGCCTGCAGCTCCGAGATAAATGAGGGAGCGTTAGTCTGCTTCATGTACTCCATAGCCCAAAAAAGACTCCCATTCAGCCATATATACTGACCAGCTTCCTGTCATGACCAGGCCATCTGTATGTACATTTTGCATTTGTCTTGACATTTGAGTGGGTTGCCTTCCATGGTTATAATCTGAGGAGAATGAAATTGTGATTATTGAATCATTTATGTTACCAGACCTACCAGAAGACCTGAGACCTTTTAATTATTCCCAAAGTCCGGACAAAAACCTATGGAGAGACATCTTTTTATCACCACGGTCCTCGTCTCTAGAACAGCCTTCCTGAACACCTGAGGGCAGTAGAGTGTTGATATTTTTAAAAGCAAACTTAAGCCCTACCTTTTTAATTTGGCTTTCAACTGAATTTTATTTATTTATTTATCTGTCTTTTATTTTCTATTTTAGCCATTTTTGCTACTTGGACTATTCTGTTTATTCCATTTTATTGTTTTCTTCTTCATAACCCACCTTTAATATCTGTTTTACTTCATTACTTTTATTGTTTTCTTCTTCATAACCCACCTTTAATGTCTGTTTTACTTCATTACTTTTACTGGTTTACTTCTAACATTTCCAGTTTTACCCACTCTATTCTGTAGTGACTCAATTTTATTCTTTCCTTTTATATATTTTTTAAACATTTTATTAATCTTTTATTACCTTTTTATTTCTATTTTTTACATTTTTATCCTAACTCTGGTGTTTCCTCATTGCAGATTCTTGAGAGTTATGATAGCATTTCCTGAGTTGCTATTGTTAATGATGTTTGTTCTGACTCTGTAAAGCACTTTGTGTTACATCACAATGTATGAAAAGTGCTATACAAATAAAGTTTTGTTGATTGATTGATTGATTCTGCTAATTATAATGTTAAAAATGACCAAATAAGTTGTTGTTTTGCTTGTGTGTGAAGAGTTGTGCCTGATCATTACAGGAATTTAGCTCATTGTCTTATACATCAATATGACTGTTATGTGCACACATTTGATACAGCATAATATATACAGTATAATGATGTTGGAAAAAACATGCTTACATTAATATCATGGTGATTTCAATCATATTACCCATTTCTAGGCTTACTTTACTGTCATCACAATAGATAGACTGCTGGTCAGTCCAGAAATATCATCCAAACACAGCTATTGGATGGATTGCCATGAAATGTCTCCAGGGGATGAATCCTTCCTCTATCAGGTCCAAGTTTTCTCTCATCCTTTGAAATATCTCAACATCTACTGTATTGATCGGCGCAAACTTTGGTACAGACATTTATGGTTTCCAGAAGCTCTTATTCCAATTTTTACTGATTCATTGACTTTTCCTCTAGCACCAATATGAGGTTCACATTTGTTGTTTATAGTGAAATGTCTAAACCACTATTTGTGGATTGCCTTGAAATTTGGAACACACATTCATGACCTCATTAGGACCGATTGTTAACACTTTTTTGATCAGGTAAAAATGTATTTTTCTACAATACTTTGTTTTACAATTTAATACTAGTAAATATCAGGACATTCCCTTTAGCCTCTGCTGTAGATTAGTTTAGTGCTAAACGGCAAATGCTAGAATGCTAAATTGATAAGCAATTATGATGAACATGGAAAAAAGACCCAAGTATTGAAGCAGTACACCAGGACCCTCTTAAAACCCAAATTCAGTCACAGCACCTCCCCCCTCTCCCTGTGCTTGTCTTCTCCTGCATCTCTCCAGCCCTGCAACTTCCATTAAGCAGAGAGAATCAGAGATTTTAAAGAAGCCCTTCATTGGCATCGTCCTTCACTTGCCCTGATAGCAGCCGTATAAGTCTAGATCTCTTGCCTTGCATGTCAAATAAATCTGTAAATGTCTCAAATCTTTTCAAGATCACACAGGATCGGGGGGTGCCTGCAGGTGGTTTTGGCCTTCAGAAACTTTAGCGTTCTCTTTGAAGATAGTTACTGGTTTAGGATTTGCTGTCTACAGCAAAATAAAAGTTTGACATTTCAAAGAAAGTGCTGTTCTTCTGTTTCATGTGATTTTCAAAGGTTATCTGGTGTGATGAGTGAGCAGATAGGTTTTCTTATTATGGTTGCTGTTATCTATAAATCCCAGACACTCTGGTCTATTTTTATATCTGCCTTCAACTGCATAACAGACACATAGTCATAAGTAAATCACAAAAAAGATTGATTTTTTAACCAATTTTTAAATTCATTTTTCATCATGCATTTTGATGCGAGAAAATGTAAAGAGTCTGACAGCCAGTAGTTAGGTAGCCTCACCCTTTGTCATGACTCATTTTCAGCAGCAGCAGAGTAATGGTTGCAGTGCTGGCAGGAGATTCAGATGAGGCAAAACATCCCCGGCCTCACTTTTATTTTCTCTGTTTTGTGAACAGGCACTTTCAACTGGCTTTGGCAGCTCATGCTGTCAAACTACACTGAGCTCGGGTTGTGAACGCCTGCTTGATAGCAGAAGATCACAGCTGCTGCACTGACACTGAGCTGACAGTGAGTAGTCCGTCTTTTCAGGCTGTGCTTACACCCATATTTGTAACTAAGTATAATACTATAATACTGTTAATATATGAACAAAGACACATGTTCTATTGTTTTCACTCAACTCCAGCACATTGGATTAGAAATGAAACAATGACGATGAGATGAAATACATACATACTGGGCTATCATTTATATAAATAATCCCCCATTTTTAGGACAATGCAGCAAGACAATGAAGTGCTTGGCTGTCATGTCCCGGTACTTACTAGTGTAATGTGACATTAAAACCGAATAATCGAATAATCGAATAATCGTTCGTAAGGTCTAAAGTACCTTGTGCCGTGGTCTTTTTTTTAAATTGAAAAACTTTAATGAAGAGTTGAGCTGTGTCGTCTGGTATGAAGGGTTCATTAACAGCTACTGGAGAGTAATTTTTACTTTCAGCCACTAGGAAGAGCTCTACGTTTTTGTAAACCTTATGTTGAAGTAGAACCTGACACAGGAGTGAATTTTTATTCCTGTCCTTGGCTACTTTGACTTGGTAGTAAGTTAGCCTGCTAGCTAGCTGACCAGAGAGAACATGATGCAGACGAAGCCACACAAAAGTCCAGTGTGAAAGATTGCTGACTCATGTAAAAAAGTTGCTGTCTGCTATGACAGTTACTGAGGGAGACGGACCTGATGCTAATCACCAAACTAGTACGTCAACATTTGGAACAGCTCCTGAAAAGTGTGACAAATGTCTCAGAGAAGTCTCTCATTGACGGCTAGAAAAAAAAATCCACGCTGCTATATTTTTAGGGGTCTTTTAGGGGTTTAGGGTTTCTTTAATGAATGTGTTTCTATAAAGAAATGAAGGTTGATTATAATTTAATACAAGATTGTGCAGTTAAAGCTTGTTGTTTATGAATATTGAATGTTAGTTTTTGGCGCAATATCAATGTAGCTCCTGTGAATGTCGGCATGCAGCGAATATTCTATTAGTCGTCGGTTATACCCACCGATTAGTCAATCATGAGAAAACGGGATCATGCATATATCCCTAGTACTTAAAACATAACTTTGTATCAAAATATTGAAATGTTCAGCTACTCATGCTTTTTCTAATGTTCCAAATGTTAAAGCACTGCTTTTGTTTGGCAGCATTTTGCATTGAATGTGCCATTACGTACATGTACATCCATGTATACACAAAGGAGTGATGCTGTCAGTTATGAGCTTGTTACACACAGTCTGGCTGCCAGAAATGAATAATCATTAAGTCACTATTCAACACCTTTTTTTTGCCACTCTGATTATTAAGCAGTGAATTGTCAGAAAGTGCTGCAGTAATGGACTTTGGTGTGTGTGTCCACTATGATAACTGGACAGAGAGAAGCTGAAAGTGCTATGCTGCGGTCTCGCTCTCATTCTGTCTTGACCTATCCTGTCTGTCTCATAAACTCACTATCTTATGTTAGTGATGTGGGTATAAATAAGAAGGTGGGTAAAGGATGATGTTTGATACTACTTGAGTGCACGTGTACTTTGAATACACAGTGTTTTAAAGATTTATGCTACTGCAGACTCCATGGAATAACTGGATGTGGATTGGTTTATGCTTCTTTATATACAAACCTCATGATGTACATATACACAAACCGTAGATGGATTATTTTCTTCTATTTTGCTTCCTTAATGTTTTAGACAAACACACACACTCAGAGTCAAAGTTAATCCAGGTTGGGTGTGAAGGTGATGGTCTGATAATAATCAGCTGTTGACCAGATGGAAGAATCAGGCAGTCCAGATAAGGAACCAACAGCACAGTGTACTGAAAAGGTCCAAACTATTTATTAGGGTCTACTGGGGCAGACACATTATCAATGGGGGGCTTTCTTCCTATATAGATAAGCAGGTGTAAATCAAAGATAATGTGATTGGAAAACAAAGCCAAAGGGGCAGCAGTGTTGGATGTAGGACTATAATTAGCTGCACAATAACAGTGTGTACCTGTACAGCCTCCCTGATCAAACAACATGACCTTCATGGTGGAGATGATTGTTTGTGATTTGGCAGGTCTGTGTGTAAAATCCAGAGTTCACATTTAACAAAAATTTCCTGCGTGGAGTTTGTACAGTAACAATACTACTGAATGTTCAACCCAGCCTAAGTGAATACAGCCTGAACACATGGAATTCAATGAATGATTGCAGTTTATTAGCAACCATATGAAACCATATAAAGCAATGACTGCCCCGAGCAGTGTAACATATGTAATTAATGGGCACATTAGGCCACATGTTGACATTTACTAATGTTATGGATAGCGTACGTAATTGCGGTGTTCATAAACCATATTGCTGCTTTCAATCCAATCCCTCAGAAGCTCCCCACTCATCCTACTAACGTACTGTATAGCATGCAGGCTCCACGCTCTGAATAAGTGTGTTTATAGATATAATCTGACACGTTGAAATGAGAAGGCACAACACTCCCATGGAAAACGGAGTATGAGACAATATGAGATTAAACAGCTGTAGATGACAGCAGAAGAACAATAATGTTTTGTTTGATCACATTTGAATCTGTATAAATTACGCATGGATAAACTTGAGCGAGCTCACTTGTTTGCAAATGTAAGTACTTGATACAGCGTGGCTTATGTTGTAAATGTTTGAACAATACTCAGCATCTCCTGCTTAGTCATGGCGAGAAACTATGCAATAAATACTTACAGTTAAAGTTATAGCTGCTATTTTGCTCACAGCATGCTCTGGGATATAAGGGAGTAGTCAGAAGAAGCTTTTATTCATAGTGTGATCTTCTCATAAGTCTTTTGATTTTAAAACAATTTTAAAAACCCAGTTAAATGAAAAAAATGTTTTCCACTTTTTAACAGTGTCCCTGTATTAATTGTTCATTCATCTAATGTTATACACCAAATGTACATCAAAAAATCAACATCAGTATTTTTACATCAACATCCCTGTTTCTGTTTGACGACTCATCCTGTACTAAGGGGCATTTACAAAAGTTCATCCAATTAAATGTGACTTTGAGCAAGTAGCCAGCCACGCTGGTCATTTAAAACTGCACTTAACCGTTTGTGGGTCGTAGCAGCTAACAAAGCAATATGGAGAGAGAAAGGAAGAGATGTGTGTTTGAATATCAGTGAGCAAACAACTTGTTTTCATTTCCAAACAGTCCTCAGTAGTTCATGCTTAATTTCAAGCCTCACTCATTTTTAAGCGTTCCAATCAAATTCAAAGGATTTGATTTAAATACCTGAACTTTACACTGTTCAAATAATGGGAACTATTTCAAAGCACAGAAGCTAAAGACGCTCTAATTTCCATTTCACTGGGACTTTATGAAACTGTACACAGTGCAAAATCACCATCATTTTCATATTGCATAACTTACATATGACTGCCACTTTACATCAGCTTAATTTTCTGCTTGAGAAAGGCATAGAAAATACAGAAAGTGATGCAATGACTGAAAATGGGATCATGAGAATCTTAAGAATGTCCTTTTTTGGAAAGATTTCACACATACACACACAACCACAAGTGGCATACAGAGCCACAAACACTTCATCTTCCTCCTCGGGGTACAATTAACTCATCATCCTGTCTGAGCCCTGCAGTAATTAGCACAGCAGTGCCTCATTAAAAGTCATTATTTAGATAGAATGTCCATTGACCTTCATCAGTATGTAATTGGCGACTTTCCTTTGTTCCCTTCTCCCAGGATGTACACATGTGTGAGTGTTAGGATAATGTCTATTGCAGTTTATTGGGATTGCTTCCACCTGTAGCTTTTAATGCAACTGGGTAGTCGATATGCTGGGCAGGGGCTAATATGTAGAAATATTGTACTTTATAGTGTTTGGCAAACTACAAAGAATAAGTACCAGAAATAATAATGAAAAATCTAACTAGAAATATGAAGATATGCTATTTGTTCCCTACAGCATTGTGTTTACAGCAATGTTGGTTTAAAGTAATATGAGTCAGTGAGTGGCTACCACTAATGTTGCTTTTTTCCTTTAGCATTGCAATGATACATGTTTTTATTTTTATTTGGCTTTCTAAACAGCAGAGACAGAGGAATAAAACGATACCCAGGCAAACAATATGACAATAACCTAAAGGCTAATGAGCTGCTCAGATTGGGTTTATTTTCAATATATTCAGCTGTCAATTTGAATCTGTGAAATGAAGGTAAATCCTTTACAATGTGTATTGTTAATTTTGACCAGCAGTAAGTAGAAGCAACTGCCTGTTAATCTGTTGAACACGTACTTATATTGAGCTGTATTTGCTTGTTCTGCTATATAGACTTTCATGTAGATCCCACATTGTGCCTCTTTTAAATTCTAACACACAGAAAACCAAAGATTAAAGTGCAATTTGTTTCTCTGATTTTGAGTGCTAGAAATTTATCCCAAGGCAATTATTTATCTATTTTTTTTGGGATTGTTGCCCTGCTATGAAAAGACAATGATTTTCAAACATGTTTCCAACTTAAACACCAAAACAGCAGCAATGATAATACTCTGCATCATCCAAAAGTTGGAAAAAAGGTATATTTGAACAGTTTGGTGCTTTTATGTAAACGAGGAGCAATATATGCTTTATTCTAGCTCTGACAGACAACTGCAAAAGTGCCTAGCTTTATGAATCATTTTATAAATTAGTTGACAATTTAAACAATATCACTTTAGCCCAATATATGACAAGATACACTTCATAACAAAATCTGTCTCTTGCACACAGACATTCATGAACACCTTTATGAATCACCTCAGAGTCTGATGGATCATCAGTAGCTCACCACTTGTCCCAGTCCTGTCTGGACACATCTTCTCACAAATGATGCGCCTGTTCCTTTTTCTACTTGACGAAGCTCTGGCTTTCAGTGCTTGTTTATACCGGGGCGAAGCAGACGAGAATAGGATCTGAGTATCGGCGAGCATGTTGTTGCTGCGTGGTTGCATCAGTGTCCACTTCTTGTTTCAACAGTTTAGAGAGAAGAAATGAGAAATAGAGAAAGATTTATAGGGTCGGGGGAAAAGGGGGAGGTTAATAGTGTAAAAGAAGTACAGAGAGAGTAGTGGGAGAAGATAAATCAAGTTTAGAATGACAAACAGAGAAAGGGAAGGAGGACTAGAGAGAGAAATGGTCAGATGCTCTGATAACTGCCTCTCCAAAGAAATGTTTCCTTTAAGAGTTGATGAGACTGATTCAAGTTGGACTCCATGTATATCATACATAAGTGAAAATCATTTTACAGTAAACTTAATAAGGTCAAAAGGATGTGCATTGATTTGACTTCCTGTACACCTTGTGCTGCTGCAGCCTTTGTTAATCTGACAGCATTCAATTCAGACGTGTTGTACTGGAAGTGTTAAAGAAATGTTGCTACATCCAACCTAGGAGACAGTAGTGATAAGCCTTGGCTTTCAGAGTGGACTATTAGTTTGTTTAAAGGGTTAATACCATCCTCCAAGCTAGAGACTGACTGATACTGGATTTTTGGGGCTGACACCAATGACGATATTAAGGAGTAGAAAAATTACAATATTGATAAATTGGCCGAGTGCACATTTTTTCGATGATCCGTCAAATGTGGTTATAGAACATTCATGGCAAAGATATGTAATGGAAACGTGATATTTTTTCCAGTGTAACAAGACAAAAATGCTCCATATCTAACTTCTAACCCTAAAATAGATGAAAACAAAAACAAAACAATATCAGCACATATTGGACAACATATACACTGATACTGATAGATCCATGATAGGCCAGTATCTTCCCATATCTGCTGACTGATATATCGGTTGGGTTCTACTCTAAACTCAAACAAAATCTGTGCACCCAATTGAATTATTCCTCTATCCTAATGTCTACAGAGAACTGATGGTCTGAAAGTAATTGAACACTGCAGAATAACAGCAGGGTTTGCAAACTTCCATTTTTTTTGCTTCTGATATGAACAAATAATGGAAACACTGTGGGGTGTCCAGCAAAATATAGCATCCTGTGCTAAATGACTCATGTTAAATTGACTCAGCCAGGATCCATCTAACAGCAGTGATGATCAAAACTTGTTCATAGCCCACATTAGCTTGAACCTGTTGTTCCCAGCCCACATTCACTACATACGCATTCAGCAATCACTCAGCAATTGTTGACTACATTACTTTCCCTACTTGCCCTGCAAAAGAGCCCCACTCTAGTACACTGTAACTTTTTTATGATATTCTAGTCAATCAATTATGCAGGAATTTTTCTAGCCTGATTTAAAAGTTTGTCATGGTCTGACTATAGATGTGTGTGTTTTGTGTCCGTGTTGTTTGGGTTTGAGGGCAGTCCTGCAGGCACGGATGTTATTTCAGCAAGCGCAGTGTGACATGTTGGAGTCGAGTCAGAAGAGTCTGCACAAGTTGAGTGTCTCATGGATGAAGCAGTGCCCAGGGCACAGCATCACCTCTCCAATTAGGACACTGCGAGAGCAGGCAGCCTGATATATACTCTACTCTGTACACAGCTGCAAGTTCCTGCACTTGTACAAAACTGATCACTTTGCAGTTTTTAGTTTAGAGGTTAAAAACTTTCTATGAGACAAAGTGTTTTTATTTCATGGCTAGTTTGGGTTATGTCTCAAACTTTTGGGTAGGTCATTAACTCAGTGATGCCAGGAGGAACTTCATCATGCTACTATATTCCCTAAGAGGCTGCATGGTAGAATACATTTCCAAGACATGACGTATAGAGGAACTACGATAAATAACGTGTGGAGTCAGGTATAGATAAAGAAGCGCCTTATGTAATAGCATGTATAGTTAAAGAGTTATCTACTGAAATAAAAATATACCAGTTAAAACAGTGATAAATTATTTCAGCATGGCTATTTCCTGTGAGGCGGGGGGGGGGTATGTGTCCTCAGGTCTGTGTGGGAGAGACAGAGCGTGAGATATAAAGAGCTGTCTCTTAATGAGTGAGCCAGAGGGTTTTTAAAGTTTGACTCTGTAACATTCCCTCTGATGGGGCGTGAATCACAGAACAACACACTGAGCAACCAAACTGTGACGGAGTGAAGGGGAAATGGCTGAGGTCGAGCTCATTTCTGTTCAACTGAGTGAGGGAATAATGAGCTTAAACCTCACAGGGATCCGTGTTTATCACACCGCCTCCTTGACATTGTGGAGTCAAGGACTAATGTGCATTAAACCACCGCTGGACTACTCGGCTCAATCTTTATGCATCTCTGTAGCAATGTAGGAGAATATTATGGAAATTCATCTCCCACTCACACTGAAGCTTTTTAAGCATCTTAAGGACAATACAATCTAGAAGAGGTACAGCTTGTCCATAAAAAGGACATTTGTGTTGTCAACTATAGTACTTAATGCATGTGAACCATCATTTGTGTTTGTGATGTGATTCTCTTCAGTTTGAACAGCTAACCTAACACAAATGCTGCAAACCTCTAAAACTAACAGATGCTTGGTTACTTAACTCACTGGTTAAGTATGGGGTGATGAGAGGAAAACAGCCATATTCCAAAAATGTCAGAAAGAGACACGAGAGGAAGAAATACAGATAATGAAGAAACTATGGAAGTATATATATATATTTATAACTAAAGACATTCAATGAGAATTAGACAATCAACTGGCTAGGAGCTGAATGTTTTGGTCACCTTCTGCAGGCTGCCACAAGCCACTATCACTGCTCTGACAAGTAAACTACAAATCAATTAATTTTCTTGATAGGGGCGACACAATGAATTTGTATTTGACACAGTTCTTGTTGTGTGGTTATAATCAACCTCACCATGCAAGGCTGCATTGCATAGTGTACCAGCAGCTGGCAAAAACAAACCAGACGTCGACTGAGACGATCCAAAGACAACGAAGCTACAGGGAATTCAATTTACCCTCCACTAGTGTGAAAAGTGCTGACAAAGAAGGTTAAACAATGTTAATAATGTAAAGGCAGTGTGGTTATGCAAAAGTACAAAGGCTTGGAAGAAAAGATGTGCAGCTAATTATGCTTTCAGTCGGGGTAAACCAGGACAGGAAACTTTTCCATCACCTAAAAAAGGTGCCATCCAAGCAAGCACACAGAACCTCATGCAGGTGTTATTTAGACAAAGTCCAATGTGATATAGTTATCTATTTAATTAATAGCATTTTGGTTTACATTGGATAGTTTAAAGTCCTGTATTGCGACTTATGGCCATCGTTATCTTTTCTGTTTGGAGCCAGAACCTTCCAAGTAAGAAGTGAGAGGTGTTGCTTTTCACGCTCTGGAAACATGCCCAGCTACCTCAACTTGCTTACTAAATTGCACTTGGGTTTAAGCTAAATTGTGCCAACAGGGCGGTATTGTAATCAAGTAACATTAAACGTACCAAAATACCAAAATACTGTGTTGACAGTATCCTGTGAGCATCTTGTTAGTGTAACTCCTCAACCACAAACACAGTAGGAAAAAAGTCGGCCTATCCTTTTCATAAGAAGTTCCGAAAGTCCTCAACAGCACAGGGTCCAGGAGCTAAGGAGAGCAGCTGGCAACTTAATTGTCAATTACAGCTGTCAATCAACACTGCTTGCATGTAAGGTTAGAAAAAGCACAGATGGAAATGATCAAAACAAAAATGGCTGAGTTCCAGCTAGCTGCTTCTGTTTCAGTGGCCAGGTATTTCACATGTTGTCATACTGTTACAGTTTACCAAGACACATGAATAGAACAGAGCCATCATTAGCATTATTATCAACTTCTACAGTTCCAGTCAAAAGTTTGGACATACCTTCCCTTGAATGAGAAAGTGTGTGCAAACTTTTGACTGGTACAGTATCACAAGTTAAAATGTCTGCTGTGAAAAATGTCTTAAATTAATGTGGAATAATTATGCATTTAATGGGAAAAACTGAGAAAACTGCTGTTCTGACTTTGTCCACTCTTTATCTTCAAACTGCTAGTTATGTCGTCACTCCAGATAAATAGTCTTGAGTAGCTACTTTTTCTGTGTGAGGTATTTGTAGCTGTTGATTAACAAGTGAGAGTGGATATGGCTTAAGGTTTTTTAATTAGCTGAATTGATTTTATTAGTGTCAACACTGGAGTTTATAACGATGGTAGCTTTGCAGCCGTGTTTCCAGAGGTTTATTCAAACATCTGTAGTTCTTCTTGCCAAGTGGTAGATATCATTGCTGTCAGAAATCCCTGAAATCTCAGAATAACAACTCAGTGGCTGACGTGAACAGTTTTTCACACTCTGCTGCTCATAATTATATGATGTGGTGCATCTCAGCACATACAACCTCCCCAAACATTTGATATTGATTCTTATGTCCTACCATGTAGAAAGGATACTGAACAGTCTAGTTTCTTCAGGCTATAGTCATTATTAGGGTGCTTTTAAAATGCTATAGCAGTGTTATTTAAACATATAGTGATGTAGATTGATATTGATATAACCAAATGTTTGCAAATATGCCAAATTGAAACAAGGCAAGCCTGGTCTTTATTTAACGGTCACTCTGAATGTATTGATTTCACATTCAGTTAGCAGGCATTTGACTGGCCTGCTAAAAGGATGTCTTTATTGACATGCTGGACACACACACACACACACACACACACACACACACACACACACACACACACAAAATCTATTTAACCACTAAAACAGATGTGCAACATGCCCTGAGACTCTCATACACATACTTAATTATAGTGACCAATTATACTGGTATACCCTCGCATTTTATTAAAATAATGCACCATTCATCCAGAACAGTGTTGAAATTAAAAGATATTTTAATATCAATGCAGTGGAACAAAACAAAAAAGTTGTGATAATAACTGAACTCATGCTTATTCTACAAAGACATTCTAAAATAGCATGGAAAAAAATATCGGCACCCTTTAGAAGTTGTAAGAAATAATGGATTTGTAGTGATACTTTAAGCAGATTAAAGTGAGTGTAGCCGTTTAAAAGGAGAAAATAACTCAATCTGTTGTTTTGTACCACTGTGTTCATCACATTGAACATGGAAAACTAGAGAGTGGTCTGAAGACATTAGAAAAAAGGTAATAGCCAAGCATGGTCAACATAAAGGTTGACCCTCTCCAGTGAGCTTGATGTTCCTGTGACCACAGTTGCCAATATTATTAAGAAGTTTAAGGCCCAAGAAACTGTAGCCAACATCTCTGGATGTGATCCCGAAAGAAAACTGGCCCGAGAATGAACAGAAGGATTGCTCCAATGTTCAAGAAAAAACCAAGGAAATCTTGAATACAGGTCTAAGGTAATCATCAAGTTCAAGGTACAATAGTTTCAAGTTGCACCATCCGTCGCTGTCTAAATGAAAATGGCTCCATGTTAGAAGGCCCAGGTATATCGCACTTCTAAGAGCGAGACACAAAAAAGACTGGACTTTTCCTAAATGCATGTTGACAAGTCAAAGTCCTTAAAGCTTTTTGGTAAATAATATAAACCCTATATTTACAGAAGAAAAAGTGAAGCCTTCAAAGTAAAGAACACTGTGCCTACAGTGACACATGGAGGATGCTCAGTGATGTTCTGGGGTTGTTTTGCTGCCTCAGGCACTGGGTGCCTTGAATCTGTGCAGGGGGGGCCAATGATCAGAAGACTATCGAGGCATTTTGGAGCCAAACATACATCTCAGTGTCAGATAGCTATGTCTAGTCACAGGTCATGGGTCTTCCAGCAGGATAATGACCCCAAACATTCATCAAAAAGCACTCAAGAGTGGATGGGAAGAAAATGTTGGAGCTTTCTGAAGTGGCCTGCTGTGAGTCCTGATGTGAGTTCCACTGAACATGTGTAGCTACAAAATAAAAGTTACAAAAGTAAACAGTGTCTAATTATTGTAAGTTGTAAATCAAAAGCAAAGTTTCAGTTATGTTCGATATGAAATAAAGAATGATGGATACCATCTACGTCTGTGACTTCCAAAAAGGCAGAGGGCTACCAATATTTTCAGCCACGTCTCGTCTGTAACAAATGAGTACACATACCCTGATGTCCCGTCTCTTCAAACACACACACACACACACACCTGTCAGGTTATATGGCAGAGATGGATGGTGATAGATGGTGTCTGTCTGTCAGGTCTTCTCTCTAGTGCTGGTCTAATGAGGCGACTCACTGTCCTGACTGACACAACCAGTTCAGCAAGGTCAAAGACAAGTTCATGAATTACTAACCCATATCCATAAATAACCACAAGGTATCGGGGCAGAACCTCAGAGAGGGACTGAGGTATCTGCTCAATATCAAGTTTTCCATTAAAGAACAAAGTTTCCGTTCTGTTTGATAAGACCTTTTCAGGACCAGGTGGGTCAATTAAGAGAACATTCAGATTCACACTTAATCTATCTTCATTAAATCATGTTCTGAAACAAGAAAAGTACATTTGGGAGATGAGCACTTAGTCTCAAGACTATCAGCTGTACCCATGTATGAATAATTCATTTCACGGCATGAGAGCAACATGTCACTTTAGGCACCACAAAAAAGAGTATCACTCCTCCATCTTCATCTTTTAATACCTGTCAACATTCCACCACTCCTAATGACTCTTACACTTCAGAGACACACCAGAAAAAACATAGCCCCTTTTATACAGAGAAGCTGCATTATTGCCATAATGAAAGACCCATCATTATGCTGGCTTTGCGTTTTTACACCTTCTGGATATAATGTTAGTGTTGCAGAATCATAGGCTTGACTTGTAACACAACAGCATTGGTGTCTTGTGTAACTGGTACCATCATGCTGTCTGTCCCTTTTACATGGACATCGTTCAAAAATGTGACTAGCTCCACCGCTGGCTTAATGGAGGAACAATGACGCTGCCCCATACTGTGTTTGTACTTTTTATGCTGAGCAGCAAGGTAGAATAATGGTGCAAAGTTCCCACCTTCATGAGGCTGTGTAAAAGGGGCTAATGACTAGGAAAAACAGCGTTCTCCCTCTAAAAGGTAATTACAAAACCTATCTTTTGTTAAAGACAGTGTTTTTATATTCTGCAAAAAAACAACAACACACACACACACAAAAAAACCTACAAGCAAAAAATGATCTCCACTAGCACTTCCTGAGAGCAGAGGTGTGTTATTTTATTTCCATTTTTTAAATATTCTGCCCAAGTAATCTAATAAGCTCAATGGTTAATAAACCACCTCTCACCTACCTGACTTCATTTGACTTGCTAATTAAACTTTTCTGTTATCTGGGGTCTAATTAAACACGCTGAAAGTTGAAAGTAAGCAGAACACTTCTGTGTGTTGAGGATATGTAAATGCAGTTTGGTTGGGTTGAATAGTTTCTGCCTTTGTGTTCGTGTGTGTGTGTGTGTGTGTGTGTGTGTGTGTGTGTGTGTGTGTGTGTGTGTGTGTGTGTGTGTGTGTGTGTGTGTGTGTGTGTGTGTGTGTGTGCGCTTGTGTTTGTTGCACCTGATTCGGTCTGATTCGCGGTGCTGCCTGGGTGTTGCAGATAAGGCTAAGTGGCAGCATCATCATAAACTGCACTGCACCGTTCAATAATTACATTACTGTGACAATATACTGGGTCAAAGTCAGAAACAAATGCAACACACATGCATATACAAAAGCACTCACTATTCTGGTCTGTGACACACAAGGAAATTCACACATATTGCTGACATTGCTGTATTCAAATGTCATCAAAACGCACAAACCTATGGGAAGTGCAAATATCTTTCAAAATAACACAATGACTTAGGGTCACAACTCTTTAATATTGTAATAATGATGCTATGTCGGCAGTAGTACTTAGCACAAGAAACAGCATTTGGAAGAGGAAGTTTTAGATTTAAATGTGGTAAAATATGTCGGGTGGAAGTGGAGAAATAAAAATGATTTGCTTTTCTTTGAGAACTAATGTCAAGTTGTTGCCCTGGAGGAAAAATCATTTAGCCCCCAGCAGGAGTATTGTGTCGATTGATCAATGGCTGCTTCGAATGAATATTCAGCTGTTAGATAACCTGGACAACTCAAACAAGTTACCGCTGCTCAGTGCTGAACAGCAGAGAACTGAGACTGTGAAGGACGGCCACGCTGTGAATTTATGAGGCCGTACGTTTCTGGAATATATCAAACGTGCTAAGTTGTTCTTGCCTGGGTAAGAATTAAAATTCATTTTGCAACATTAAAGACAATGAATTAGGCACTGACTGACACTGAGCGCACAGCCTTTAAACAATCCCGTCACACTTCCAGTGTCTGCTCTGCCCAAATTCTCCTGATGAGGTTATCCAGAACAGATTGAAACAGCTTTCAACACTTGAGGGCTAACAGGTTTAAGGATGACCGTGGGGTCAACACCAGCTATCAAGAGTCCCATATCTTCCTTTGTTTATGGTCTGGTAAGCGCTTGCTGGCTTCCACAAACAAGATATCAAATACCAATTGCGGCTCTTTGCTTGGTGACTCATAATAAGGTGTTGTAGGCGAGAAGTTGTTGTAGGAGAGTGTTGGCTGGTTAAATGTGATAAAAAAACTAAAAAACAACAATGTAAAGAATGTAAACTGCAAATAAAAAATATCTTAGCAGCCAAGATAAAATGTGTTTAAATGGTGAGGTTTAGCTATACCAGCTCTGACCAGTAGGGGAGGATGTTGTTCCACTCTTTATAGGATGTAATGCAGTTCATGATAAAATGTTCAAACTTACTTCATTCACATCATACTAGAGATAAAAAACACACATTTCCTGACTTGCCCAAACTGTGCTTTCCCCCAGTCCTTTTCCCTTGTCCCCCCAACTTTTACTGCACCACGTCTGACACTTAGCCTGAGGTCACATTTGCCTTTCAACATATTATTTCCTCTCGCTCCCCCCTATCGGCCCCCAAATCCCTGTATCATGAGGTCAGGACTGTTAATGTGGCATCCTGGGGCTGCCACTGGAAGTCACTGCAAAGTCATAACTCTGAGTCAGCTCAGTGTAGAGACCATTACAAAGACTCTATGGCAGTGGCACACAGGCTCCATTTATATTTTGTTCTTGCTAGTGATAAAAAAGACAATAAAGTAGGGAGTTTTTAAAGAACTATACTATCTTTAACAATGCTTAATGGAAACTGACATCGAGGAAAATCAGCCTATTTTTTGCTGACCTTTCATTGTGTAGTTACAGCACTATTTCTGTAAAAGGGTCAAATAAAGTAGAGCTCATGTAGAGCGTACCGATGCACACACATGCATGAACATGTGCATACAAATGATAATGAAGGTGATCTGGCTAAGAAACTGAATTCCAGTCTAATCATGTTGATTCTCTCTCAGCCATGGTACCTGTCACACGGTGCTACACTTCATGTATAAGTCAGAATGCTAAACACACTCCCACAAGGGAGGACATTCTTGTGCACGTGTCATGATAACATCATGACTTAAATTCTTGCATTGTTAATGAGACAGGAGAGATAAAATACCTCACTGCTACATGGGCGTGCATAAAATTCAAGCCAATAAGGCAACATGAAACAAGACGGAAGTGGTATAGCACACTTCTTTCAGTGGAAAGCTAATATGTCTCCACCCTTATTTTGTTCTCTGTTTTCCCAACATGCATCAGAAAGGCACTGTTTCCTAGGAACAACTGTTAACACCTACATTGTGTTGAGGAAAGCAGCACACAAACATATTAAGGAAGGAAACAGCAGCAAACCAGTATGTAAGCAGACTGACTAAGTTGAGGGAGAGAGGACAATCCAGGTCACTCTTTTAAATCTATTTAACATCACAGCATCCACGATGGCTGCAACCATGTATATTCAGTTGTATTCAGCAGAAAAAGCTCTGTGCTTTAGTAAATAAATCACAGTAGCATGCCAGATTCATAGCACATTGAAATCACTCTGGGGTTAAACTAGGGCTGGGCGATCAAACATCACAATATTTATAACCAAATATCTTGATATCGATATTTTGATAATATTCTAGGGATGTAGCCTTTAAAAGCAGGAAAAGACAACACTTATTCCATATCATGATATTACGATATTCAAAATCTAAGATAATATCTGTAAAATATTATGATATGGATGTAATATTGATTTATTGCCCAGCCCTAGGTTAAACAGAGCAGGACCCAGCAAAAATACTGTATATCAGTGATAAATAAATCAGCAAGACATGCCATCTTTCTCCAAGTGTGGGGAAAAGAAGCAGAAACCGCAGGTATTCAATCAGCAGCACAACTAGTTATCACACTGACAACAAGTGACAAGTTATTCTCTGTTACACCCTTTCTTTCAGTGTACGTTTGTGTCTTTAGGAAAGTGGAAAAAGAGGTCAGTGAGCAGGAGACAGGTGTTGGCAGGCGAGCAGCTTGGATTGTTGTAGATAACCCTGCTACGGCACACATGTATTTTGGCAATCTCAGATGTTCCTTCCGAAAGGAGATGGAGACGGAGACGGGGGGGAAGGAAGAGGAGGGGAAGTAGATGAAACAGGAACAGAAAGACAGGAAGAAGAGAGAGAGAGAGAGAGAGAGAGAGAGAGAGAGAGATAGAGAGAGAGAGAGAGAGAGAGAGAGAGAGAGAAAGAGAGAGAGAGAGAGAGAGAGAGAGAGAGAGAGAGAGAGAGAGAGAGAGAGAGAGAGAGGAGGAGGAGGAGGAGGAGCAGTGGAGGAGTGTGGGAAACAAGAGGCAAAAGATGAATAAAGAGAAGGGAGGTGTGCTGTGCGGGTGGCCGGGAAATAACAGGAAATGGAGCGCAACATGAAATATGCTCAGAAGTAGTTACATATTTGGATAAATCACAGCGACGCGTCTCGGGGTAGAAGAAACCAACCTTACACAGAGTTGACCCTGATCTGCTGGAAAGACTTAAGCGATGGAGGGATGGAGGGAGGGAGGAGTGGACAGTTGGGACGAAGGGCAGTTATGATCTATTCTTGTCTTGACCCCACCATCCCCCCCTATCCTGGCTGCTCTCTTTTGAAACCAGACCTCTGGACCACCCTTCTGAGAGGGAGGGAGGGGGGCGGTCATGCTCTGTTTTAGTAACCTGAGTCACGGTGGATGAACTCGAATATGAAGATTTGACCCAGGGATGCTGGTCTGTGTTTTCTGTCCAACACAAAAGAACACAGGGTACTTTATTATTTGCAACATGTGCACACACCGAACACCGAACACAAATAGATACTCAGATAGGAACTGTTGGATATCATCGGCCCTCTGAGAAAACAGACAATCCACCACCAACGGGTTATCATGAATTATGAGAGAGTTTAAGCGTGGGCCTTCATATTAAAGGAAAAAAGAAAAAGAAAAAACAGGGCTGATGAAGAGTAATGCACCAACTCTTTCTGAGACAACAGAAGCACAGATGCCTCAGATAAATATGATCATCACTATCATGGTCCACACACGGGTACTTTCTCAATCAATTACAGTAAAAGAATTGCCACTGACAGTAAAACACACATATTGTATTTTTCTCAGTAAAAATATATATTCCCCCTCTTCTTGTATCAGCCGAAACGGACAGTTATCATAATTTACGTCTTTAATAATGCATTCTTCTCTGCGTGATCAGAGTTTTTTTACACGATTCCATCAGTCAATTTCACTCCTCAGGCTGTTATCTAATAAAAAAAACTGAACTTAGATTGAATTTCCATCAACCCATTTGTAAAAGCAATCATCTGGAGTGTCTGTAAAAAAAAAAAAAAAAGCACAATTACCAAAAAAATAAGACACCCTATAAAAGAGTGACCCTGAAAATCATCTCGGAGGGGGGGCTCGCTCGCTTACTCTGCCGCAAGTGGATGCTGATATTGGTCTTCTTAATCTTAGCCCTCTCCATCCCTTCTCCGATTCTCCCTTACTCTGCATCCGTCCGCTTCATCCCTCCCATGCCACACACACACACACACACACACACACACACACACACAGTCCAGCTCAGAATAGACTAATCTCATGTGTGACCGTACAGTGACTCATATATCCATAGGACATTTCTGCTTTGCCTTGCACTTTCTTACAAATCTTAATATCAACCAAACCGTTCTTTTCATTACCCCTCAGGCTTTATCATTTATAGTGTGCAGCAGCATCCGTATTGTGCATGTGCAGTACCGACTCTGTGTCATGTCTACACACACAAAGCCAAAATGTACTATACAATAGAGAATAAATGAAATGATAAGGTGAAAAAAAGAGTGACCATCAGAGAGGTTAGGAACATTGAAAACAGCAGTCTTGCCATTTAAGCTTTTCCAATGGCCCCCTCTTTTGGCAAGAAGTGGGAGCTGAAGTACTCCCAGTATGCACCCCTTTCTGCTGACATGCAGAGAGGGGGGAATACTGGATATATCATTTGATATCCTGACATGATTTGTAATTACTGTTAATACACAGCAGTTGCTTTGCTATGTCAGACATCATTGTTTGATTAGTTATGACGGATGCCGTCCTGGGTTACCTGAAAGCCGGTGTTGCTTGGTGCTGACTCGATTGGTGTTTTGGACCGTGCAGCAGAGGTGGATCATGGCAAACATGGTGAGGATCATGACCATGCTCTGGAGCAGCAAAGTGAGTTCAAACTGCTTCCCTATCCTGAAAAGACATGGTCAAAAATAACCAATCACATAGAACTTTTAGAACATGGATAAAAACACAGTTCAGATGACAAATGATTATTGTGTTAGCAATTTAAGTAATAAACAAAGTGTGTTAACGTCACAGTCGCTACACAAGAATAACTATTCCATTATAAGGGTTTCATTACAGAAAAGACCTTATAAATAATACAATGTTCCATCCAGATGCTATAAAGAAATCATTACACTTTCTCTCCCTCCCCTCCAACTGGAACAATGACCTGTGTTCCCTGATGTGTAAAACCATTTCAAAAGCGACCGGCATATGGCTCTGATTATATCATCTCATTTTGATCCGTGGTTTTACTTCTATTCCATTAACTTCTGACACCTTAGCTGATGTGAGGGATGACCTTGTAAATTGCCTGTGCCTTCAAAAGGGCAAAAAAGAAGTAAGAGCGTAGATTGTATTTTTTTTAACAATTTCCCCTCTCCTGCATCCTCACCAGAAGAAGATGCGCAGGATGTTGGCGATGAGCAGCACCAGACAGACTCTGGTGGAGAAACCCTCGGTGTTGTTGCTCCTCTGGATCTCCTGATACTGGGGCACGTAGGGCAGGGCTCCCCCAAACACCATGAGGCAGGACGCCAGCCAGGACAGCAGCGTCCACGAGCCCTCCATATCCTCCTCCTGCAGACCCACATCTGCATCCATCACGCTGAGAGAAGATCAGGGGTGTCCAGGTGGTGTGGAGGTTGCACCTGAGCAGCAGAAAGATGATGGGATTTATCAGAATTGCTCTGAGGCAACTGGAGGTCACCACCACAGTCTGAGATTAACATTTCCCGAGTACCACATAGCAGTAAAACTAATGTGATTATATTTAAATTAAGTATTTAACTCATGTATGGGCCAGTTTGTCTTTTGCCTGATTTAAATGACTGGCTCTCCTGACTGCACAATACTCTCTTTCACCACAACATAATCTAATTAAAGCGTAATGGCTGCAGAAAACTAACTTGTGCAAACTTTTATATATATTTTGAGGAAATAAAACATATATCATACATTATACCAGTCTGTTTAGGTAGTAGAATGACTCTTGAGTTCCTGGTGATAAAAATGTCCACACTACACAATTTTTATATTCTTACCAGTCTATAATGTGCACAGTAGCATGAACATGCACATTTCAGTCATTGACTATGTGATACTCTGCCTGCTCTGCACATAAGGAATGTTGAACTACTATGTAGGTGCAGACTTGTCTCTGTAGCCACAGTGCATATTTTTCAGTCAACTAGTGTTAACCTTTTTCCCCTTTACCTCCTTTTTTTATTAAAGACACCACCTCTCATCAATCAAAAGACAGAATTTTGCCTACTGACTGATAAAAACAGACGTATCTTAATTATTGTTTTATTAATTTAGTAAAATGCCAAACAGTTTCAAACTACATGATTTCTGTGTATGGGTCAGTGATGTTTTTTGTTTCCATGTGGTTTAGTCAAATTTAAAGTGGTTAAAATTGGAAAATAAATATATGAATAACTTCAAAACATTCTTTTTTGTGGACCCAGCATCAAATTTCTGCTTTTAATCCATTTTGAGAGAATATATTAGAGGATTATGGCAAAAATGTTTAAGTGGTGTAACCATAAAAACTTTGTACCAAATAATTCAACTTTCTTAAAAACGCTAAATTCTCAATAAAACACCATATCAACTAGTTTGGCATGATCTTACATTATAACTTTTATATTAAATAAAGGTAATGGAATACAATTGTTCTAAATATTACATTTAATCTGGGGAATCATGTCAATCAGGAACCATTTACATTTTTTTTTAAAGTCAAGTAATTGTATGTATAAGTCCACTTAAATACACTGTACTGTAGGTGGTAATATATTTAATATTTATCATTCTTTTGTGGTTACACAATTTGACATTTTCAGGAGCATTCAGTCTTACTTTTGGTTTAAAAAAAGGTGCAAATGTTGTTTCAAATTACATGAAACCAACAAAAACACAAAATGTACATTTTAACTAACCTGATGCTGCTTTTAAAACTATTTTTTAAGATATTTTGGAATTACTCATCTTGCCAAACCTTAGTCATCACTGAGCCATATATTTTGATTGATTGCTTGATTATTTTTACATATTTTGACCGTTATGCACCAAAACACAAAGGCAAATTCCTTACATGTGTAAACCTACTTGACTCTGAAAGCCTTTATTTAACAAGCACATGGAATAAATATGTGAAAAAAATTCCTAGCTGTAACCCAAAGGCACACACGAGCTGTATTGCATAAACATGCTCAGACGTGTTATGCAGGCTGCTGGCAGACATGGTGACACCTGAATAGTCACTGAATTATTGACCACCGCCACTGATATTATACACACATACTGCACAGCTCTGCCTCTGTGTCTGCCACCATCAGTGGATCACACCTGTCTGATGTTTAGAGTTGCAATGATTAGTCAAATAATTGATTAGTCGATCAATGGAAAATTAATCAGTATGCAATTTGATTTTTAAGCAGAAATGCCAAACATTTGCTGGTTCCAGTGTCTCAAATGTGAGGATTTTGTTGCTTTTTTGTCTCCTGTGGCAGTAAAGATATTTAATGACAACTTTATTTATTTTTCACTATTTTCTGACATTTTATAGACAAAACAACAAATTCATTCATCTAAAAATGTTCAGCAAATTAAATGATAATGAAATTAAATGTTGGTTGCAGCCATGCTTTATTTCAGCCAAACACAATGCAGTAGATTGTGCAGGCCTCAAAGGCAGGGAGTAAACAGACAAAAAGATCCTTTCTAGTTATTTTTAACATGTGGATTGATAAGTAATATTCTATTAGGTATATACACACAAACAAGTAAGTTATAGGTGTGTGTTTTATGTAACAGTTACATAGATGGACTGGGATTACAGTTATTAGATGCAGAGACAGAAGGCAAATATTGGGACACACTGCAGGATTGAACCGGGTGGAAGGTGTCAGTATTAGCTGCCACAGAGTGAAGATAACAAGTCATAATTCAAGTGTGTGCTTCCTACTACTGCAACTGACTTTCCTCTCAATCATAACCTCAGTGAACACATATTATCACCAGGCTGTCCTGTCTGCTTTATGACTAGCTCAGGTATTTAAGCACACCCTAATCCCTAAAATCATTTAATGCCTAGTGTTAGCCCGCATTCTTAGGAAATAATATAAGTTACCATAGGGACAAGTTTAACCACTTACATACTGTTTGGGTCAACTCTGACCTGTTTTGACATTTGACAGCTGTAACTACACCCCAAATGTTTTTTATTCTGAAATTTGATGACTTGTCATAAAGTGGTCCAAAATGCACAAAAATGAAAATATTTTAAAATGAATATTATTAATGAATTATAAAACATTTTTATCCATTGAGGCTGTTCTGGGTCAAATTTGAGCCATATCTATTGACATGTGTTTTTGTTAAATAAATAGTTAATAGTTGTAATAAGATAGTAGTTATGAGGATTTCTTTTTATGATGTAGCAGTGAAGACTGATGGCTCTAATGGTTATACAATAAACCCCACAGTTCCATAAAGTTCTTGTCATTTTCACTTTCTATAAAATACATTTACATCATTATTGCTATGTTATATTTTATGTCTCAAGGTTTAGTTTTTTTTAGTTTAGTTTCAAGGTTTATTGTCATTTACATGTTTGCACATGAAACAAAATTTGTACTCAGGTCCAGCAGCGTACAATACAATGAGTATGTGTTGAATACTCATTGTATTTAATTACACATTTATTGATCAGTCAGATTGACTATTGATGCTCTTAAACACATCTGGTGTTCAAAATTTGGTATAGAAACTTTTTATGAGGGTGTTCTTAGACTGGGTCACTGACCCGCAACATGCTGCAAGGGTGAGGAATATGAACAGTATGTGACGGTTAATATTTCCCTCCTTCTAACAAGCAACTTAGAGAACAAATAAAGTCACGGGGTGTGATTCTTGTGTGAGAGTATGATTCATGATGTAGCTGCATTATAATCATAGTGTCAAATCTCAACTAGACAGTCACTGCATATCTTCTAAACCACTTTGTTCCCATATTTTTTTAGCAGCCAGTGTCATCTGACAAGTCATACATTATAGCTTAGAGTCAACACGGGTCAAAACACTAAAAGGTACTTTAGTAATGACAGCATCAGAAACCTTAGCAACAGGTTCTCTGGGGGTAACATTTTATTACTGTCAAGGTGCGACTGCTGGTAGTGCTTCAGTGCTGAACTAAGTGCTCTGTACTTGATGTTCTGAGCTGAAACGTCAGTGAAAGTCACAGAGGGAGAGTCATCCAGAACAGCAACACGAACAGGATCTGACTATCCATTAGACATCTGTTATTTCACACAACTCAGCTGTGAGGGCATGAGGACGCACAACCATACTCCAGCCAAGACCTTACTGCTGGGAGGACAGGGCAAGGCAGGTGGAGGCTGGTGGAGGGCAAAGCCAACTCTGAAGTCATTTATTCAAGTATATACACACTCTGTAAACAGATTTTATTTTTTAATAGTCCGACGTTGATGCCGATATTATGGAGTAAAACAATTCTGATATGGATAAATCAGCTGATATATACCTATAGAAAATACACATGAAAACACATTTTTTACAATGATCCATCAAATGTGGTTATCACTTGTAACAAAGATATGTGATGAAGACATATTTTACAGTTTAGGAATAAACCTTATTGTATTAAGTGGCATCAGTAAACAAAAAGAGTATTGATAACTATAAACAAAAAAACCCAGCCAAAAACAGGTATGTATCAAACTTGAATTAAGAAAAAGAATCAAATATCTATAAAATGCTGCCTTGATTATTTTAAAGCATAAAAAAAAAAATCGACATATATCAAAAACATATAGGCCAATAGCGATATATCTGAAAGGCCAATATCAGACGATAATATCAGCAGATCGATCTATCTGTTGGGCTCTAGTTAACTGTACATATCCATGTATCCTGTCATTAAATCCTTATTCACACTCACAAATTTATATCTACATTGGCATTTTTACTTCTATTTATATTCTGCTTTGTTGCACACACACAGTTTTAATCATGTCAACATGCCAGCACATGGTCCGCCCCCCTTGCACACAACAAATGTTTGGTACTGCCCCTCTCTTTCGTACACTGTTTGTGTTTATATTCAATGTTTACACTGTTTCTGTTGGCCACATTGAATTGCTTGTACTTGGAGAATAAATGATTCTCGTATGTCTTCCTGTCATTTCTGAGATCATTAACGATACAAAGTGAATGTATTATTGTTTTTTAACAAGTTTCCTAAAATTAAACGTTACTGAGGAATTTAACAATCCCCCTGCAGCCATTTCTTTGTGCCTCTGTTTGGAATAAACCATCACACAAGTAGCCACCAGTACAAGCATGAGAACATTTCTAGTACAGTGTGTTATGTAAGCAAAACATAGCTTAAAGGGGTTGGGCCAGCGACATTCCCCAACTTACACACATCAATTTTGGTTACTACAGTCACACACAGCAGCACACCAAGACACAGCTATTACAGAAGACATGCGTTGTTATTAATTAATATGACACCAAAATTAACGTGGGTAATGTCGTATTCACAACTTTGAGGTTAAGAAAAAAAAACAACCCAAAAGCAAATATCCTCTGAGAAAAGTTTACGTTCAAAACCCCGCAAAGCACGCACAAAGATTATGTTAGCAACTTTATCCCTCACAAAGTTTTTTTTTTTTTTTTTTTTAAAGAAAGAAAAAAGTATGAACAACTTCCAGCTTTTCTTACCTTCATTTACTTTCCTTCACCTTATCAAAAACACACACCCGCACATTCACACGACTTGCTGCTGCTTCCCAAACACACACCGAGCTCTCTGGCAGCTTCAACTTTTCAAATCCCAACTCGTTCCTGAGAGGAAGAGAAGAGACACGTGCACGCGCAGGCAGGCACGCACGCAGTCCACACACACACACACATACACACACACACACACACACACACACACAAACAAACACACACACACACACACACACACACACACAAGCACTAGTCTTTTCTGACTTATCACAGTCGTTAATTAAACATGTAGCTTGCTAAAGAAGTAGCCTAGCTCTGCGGAATAAACGCTATGAATGACTAGTGTGTGGGGTTAAACTAAACTACTAACTACTGTACATCTCGAGCCCACTCCTTAAAAACTCAATATCCCACATTTATTTGCACCGCGAACACTCGCGAGACTTTCGGTAAACAGCTGACTGTGTAGTGGGTGGTGCGAGCTGAGGGACTGCTATCTTTTCTACACTTCCAAAGCAGATAGCGAAATACTCGGTAAACTGCCGGGCTTCACGTCAATACTGTTCAGGCTCTGATAATCATTCACTGCGCAGCATGGCTGAGACGGATCCCAAGTCGGTGCAGGACCTTACCAATGTGGTGAGTCGTGATGGCGACGGCGAGCTAGCTGTTAGCCACATTAGCTCAGCTAGCAGTGTGCATTAAGAGGGCTGCTAACGAAGGCAAGCTAGTTAGCAAGCTAATGTTAATGTTTCCCCCCGAGTGTAGCGCTTCTGGCATGTTTAATACTTATTCGGCTGTGTAATAAATTGTGTTCAGTATGTTTAATAAAGTTGAGAGAAGCTTCATTAGCTTATGTAATGGTCAGTTGGTCTTGTTATCAAATGACATCATAAAATCCCAATAGGAGCGTATAGCATTACATAAACAACAGAGTGCAGGGCAGTGATGTGTGAGCAGAGCTGCTTGCACTTATAGTTAACTGTTCATTCTTTCCATCATATTGAATAATGATGCACAGTTTCAATGAACAATAAACTTTCTATTTATATTCTATTTAATGTTTTGGCAGATAGGTGAGGTAATGTTTCTGACTGTTACCATGGAGATGAGCATTAGAAGAGGCGTTAAACTTTCAAACTTTTAACAATTGCCTGTGATAGTTTATTTAGTCGTCTAAATTATTTGCATTGACTTTTTATTCATATACATACTTTGATATGTTTCTTAACACTGTGCGTTTATAGAAAAACGTAGAATAATGTTTAGGAATTATATTTAACCTGACGAGTACGGTTTAGACCTGCTCCATGTGTAAAGTGCTTTGAGATGACTTTTGTTGTGATTTGGCGCTATATAAATAAAGACTGATTGATTTAACCCTTTCACGCATTGTGTTCACTGCAGTGGACAGCTATTCAAATGCTGTTTTCTTATGTATGTAAGGATTTTGATGGCATAGTTACACTTCAGCCACCACAGTGGACACTAGTGCGTCATCCTATACATCACCACTAAACTTGCAGTAATGTTTTTGGTTGTAGATCAGTTGATTTGTGTTATTATAATGTAATAGTATATCATTTGGTGAAAGAAAAAATGAAGTTCAATTTTTTTTTTCATGCCTAAAGATAAATGAAAAAAATTAGGAGAAAAATCCAGACTGAGGTTATCATAATTCATGCATGAAAGGTTAAATGTACTTTTGTAAATGCTTTATTTATCCAGACTAGTCGCTTAAGATCATGTTACTACTTTATTGTAGTCAGTTCAGGTTTTTCACCTCTAATGAATATTCACATCAGTTCTCTCTAGTCTATATACTGTGTGTGTTAAGAGGAAATGATAAACTATAAATATGGTAACATGGGTACCTCTTTGGAACCCACTGATAGCCCATTAAGTCACGTTTTGTGATGGCAGGCAGAACATGCACAAACACACAGCAGCATGTACTTATGGTGCTTATATTGTTCTGCAGGATATTCTGGTCACAGTGAATTAAATAATCATCTCCCATGGTTACTGAGTTTTTACATTGTTGTCAAGGAAACAGATACTTCTCTTATCATAGTCCTGCTGCTTTTTTAAGATCATTCAATGACCAAAGGCATGGTGCATTAGAGTTGAAATGCTGTTTTTTTCTCCAGTGGGAGAAGTATTGGGCAATCCAGTTTTACAGTGTTATCACCTAAATTCTCTTGTTTTACTTACAATACCTCTGCTGTATGTTCCACAGGTCCAGACACTGCTGCAACAGATGCAGGACAAGTTCCAGACCATGTCAGACCAGATCATCGGGAGGAATATCCTAACATTTATTTGAAATTACAGGAATCGGGTGTTTATTGATTGAAATGCATTAAAATTCAGAAGTTTTAATATATAATAATATAATATAGATCTCCTGCAATAACAGATTCATGTTTCAGTGGGATTTCTCCAGTACTGACTGACTTAACCAGACATAGTTTATGTATGTACCTTAACTGTTTCTCCACTCGATGAAATGAGCACGCGTATTGATGACCTGGAGAAGAACATTGCTGACTTGATGACCCAGGCTGGTGTTGAAGAGATCGAGGCAGCACCGGAAAAGGCTAAAGAGGGTCAGGGCTCATCCTGAAGGTGAGACCGACGCAGCAAATCATCATCTCTGTACCATAAGAGATTCTATTCACGCTCTGCATTTTGGACTGAGGTCTAGGGTTGCATCTATATTCCCAACCATGTTAATATATAGTTGTCTTTTGCATAACTTACAGAATTCTGTATATGCACTCACCTCAAATCTTGACCAGCTTACTTCAATGTGGACCCCTTTTTTTTGTCTGTCTCACAGGTTCTTAAGAAGCGAGGCCTGAAGTCGGGTCCTATATTCAGGAGCAGCAGACTTCAGTTCTGAAAATGACTTATATTGATTTGGTGTGTCGTTGTGTGATATGCTTTTTTATATATTGAATATTGTGATAAACGGTTACAGTTATGTAATGACTTGAAAAGTGGAACGTTATTTGTAAGCTAGAATAGTGCGATGTGCCCTTCAGAGCTTAAAATGCTCGTGCAGGAATGCAACTCATGGATTTTGTGCACCGACCTGGAGGTTATTTTGCTTCCATCGTATATCATAATTAATTCGGTCCCATGAGGTGATGGCTGATGGAGACTTTTTTTTCACGCTAGCCTGTGCTGAGAAGTACACCTCGCAGGCAAACAGGCCAGTAAAACCTCCATCCCTACCAACATGGGAAATGGGTACAGTGAACATCTGAAGCCTGCAGTGTTTTACACAAAACCCTGTTAATACTGAGGTGTGGAATGCATTCCAATTCTAACAGATTTTCTTCTATTAAAGCTATTTAATACAATGCGATTTGTCATGTATTGCATAATAAATATTTGGCCAGGTGCTGAGTGAATTTAAAACAAATATAATCAACTGAGGTGCTCCTAGTGTTCTTCTGTATTTTTTTCCCAAGCCAGAGTAGTATTTTATAAGGCAAATTACCTAGAACATCTCAGTGTTGCATGGTTTTTTTGGTTTACATTAAATGCATAATGTGACGATTCTGTTATCACACCTTCAGGCCAACTAAAGCTAAGAAATTGGACATTTATCTTATTGTGGTCAATTGGATGTTTAATTGACATCCTGTATATATGGAATTGGAGGCATCTACATCAATATTTACTTAAAAGTAGTATTTAGAAAAACTAACCACTCTTGTCACTGCACTGCATAGTAGTCAACTTTATTCAGATTAATGGAAACAAAAAATGTATCAACACAAAAACTAATAGTCCTCTTAAGTGCCAAAATCATCTAACAGAAATGAACAGCAGTAAACAAAACATGTCACGGACGAAGATTGATCATGTCACACATTGTCATTAAGTGCAGCATCTGTAGCTCATGAACATATCACAAATGCAACATCACAGTACTGTATGTAATATAAGACGTTTCAAATTAGAACTCAAAGTCTGCTTCTGTCATGTCCATGGCCCAGGCAAACTTATCCCTTTGGCTCTTATTGTAGATTTTTTCTACGGGTACCTCCATGTTTTTACACCTGAAAGAACAAATATTGTTAAAAATACACTGAAGAATAAATATTTGGTTTAACCCAACATTAAATCACAATCTGGGTATCCAGTTACTTCTGGTTTAGCTGGCTATTAAATAAGTGTGAAAATAATTCATAGCATTTTGGTTCTTCCTAAAAAAGGAGACAGTTTTGTTGAATTATGAGCCATACAGAACATCATAGGGTTTTTGCTACTAAAGCAACAGTAAATCTACAGATGTGTGTAACTAGAAATGTTAAGGTTAGAATTTTGAAATTCTCTATTATAGTAAAGTAGAAACTAAACTATAGTTTCAGTGAGGAGATATACCTCTAATAAAATGGTGCAACAAGTTTTATATGCAATTATCATCATGTCACTGAACCTACAGATGTTCTTTGTGTTCTGCATCACCAACAACTTGTCAGCTAGCTTCCTGCTGTAAAAATCTGTTTTAAAGCCTGAGAGGACAAATGGCTGTACTACAAACATTTCTTATATCTCTAATAAAATTATCATAAAAGGCGATTTCAGTCAATGATCTGTAAACACATTGCACTGTCTCTGTTATTATTATGCAGTATTTTTTATCAACTTCATCTTCTTGTAGAAACAATGACTCAGTTTTTACTGAGAGTGGTTAGTGGGTGGGTTTGTTTACACATCTTGATCCAATCCACTGCCGTTAACCTGCCTGAACAGGTTAGTCATACAGTGCAGGTTACAATGATAACATACCTTATGATGTCATATGATACACTGCTTGTTAACACCAATATTAGCTGGTTGACTGAATATCAGTTGTGGGTCTTAGGTGGAGGTGGTGCACGCGTTTGCATGCTCTCATGTAGGCCCACAGGTGTGTGAATTTGGGCAGTTGTGTAAGAGTGTTTTCATTACGGTATCAAGTTTGCTTGAATTTACCCACCATGCCACACTAATGCGTGGATCCAGGTAATTGAGCTTTGAGGTACCCAGTGCAATCTGTTTGTTTTCCTCTCGGTCAGTTGCCTGGACTTCCATCTTCAGCAGCTGCTCCTCACAGCGCTTCACAGCTGCCTTCTTCCGTTCCACTAGCCTGAGAGAAAATATACATAAAGGCAAGTGCAACACTTAAAATACCTTCACTTCACATAGCCTTCCTGTCTGTTATCAGGTGTAGGGCTGATGAACTCAGCACAAGAGGTGAACTGCTGTTTTCATTAATGTTGTCTCGCTATACCAGACAATCAGAGACCTCCACCTAACCAGGTCTGGAGATTTATGAATGCAGGGTAGTTGCCTGAATGGCGTCCAGAACAGCTGCTAACAAACCTATGGAACTTGTATTTTGTCAAGGACACCCCCCCCGTTCTCCTCTGTAGTGAACTGAATGTCACCACCCCAGTGTGAAGGGCTGCCCTAAAGACTTTGGATTGGTTCTGCAATGCCGGGTTTTAAACTCTGTTTCTGTTTCTACCCAGTTTTAACAACAAAACCTGGGGGATTGTCCTCAGTCTCTATAAGTGAAGTGTTTAGAGACTGACCTGTGAGTCTATCATGAATGATCTTGCCAATGCCATCAATGATTTTAAAGTTCATGAAGTCAAAATGAGGAACAATGACGTGTTAATTCAAGTTGCATCTGTTAAGTTAATAACAGCAGCTGTCAAATATTACCTTCTGCATCCCTTTTCCTGCATCAATGTGACACACTTACGTCTGTAGCTTGGGGTCTGAGCTGCCTTTGGGGTCTGAGCTGCCTTTGGGGTCTGAGCTGCCTTTGGCCTTGGCATCCTTCTTGGCCTGTTTCAGCTCTGTCTTGGCAAGAGCCAACTGCTCCTTTCTTGCATCAATCTGAGTGGAACACATTAAGGACATGGTCATGCAAGAGGTCATCGAATTGGGTTGGAAAAGACACTAAAAATGTATTGTGAGGGAAATTCTGATGTGATGAAATAGGGTTGATTTTTACCTTGGCCTGAAGGTTAGCCATGGACTGCTCGAAGGTCTTTGGCGGCGCCCGCTGGTGGTTACAGAGAATTGCAACTGCTCTGTTGGCCCTGTTGTAGGAGAGCAGCTTCTCTACCGCATTGTCAGACTCTATGGAGGGTGACAGAATAGTAATTTGTATTTAAATAGGAAAACTCCACTGAGAACACAAATTTAACCAGAATCCTGCACAGAAATTCAAAAAAGATCAAATCATGCCAGCCATCCCTTGTGTTATTATTTTCCCCGACCATCTGCAACCCAAATCATACACACACACACGATTACAGGTTGCTAATATTTAATTTAATTTATTCAGATCCCCATTAGCTTCATCTGTTCTTCCTGGGGTCCACACAACACATGCAGCAACCACGTGTCAAGCCCGCAGACCGGCTCTCAGCGGCTATCCAGAAATGAGAGGCGAGTTGACACGTCTATCTCTGAATGAGAAACTGTGGCAGAGGCAGCCAATGGGATCCTGATAAGAGTGAGGCAGAGACACACAGCACTGGGTACGGCGATAGTTTACTGCTGCCATTGATGGAAAAAGCTGACTGACGCTGGGGTATCTTGAATCGAGAGAACTAAAAATAAAAAGTGTCAAAAATATCAAAAAATGTGGCAATTTTATCACGGGACTCCATGACACAAGCAGTCAGGTAATGAGACGGTGATAAGAGCCGGACTGATATAAGGCTGTGGTATTAAGGCTGCAGGTACCTGTCCAGTGTCTGAGGAATAAGTGCCAGTGCCTTAAAAAGCCTGAAGATGGTATACAGCAATTTATATAGCGTTAGGCAGTTTGACAGTATAATAAGTGTGTGTGTGTGATTACTGTTTGTGAGTTCTTTGAGCTGCTGCTGCAGGGTGATGGAGGCGTTATATGTCCTGAAGACCTTGGCAGTCAGACCTGGCATTAGTGAACTCAGATGCTTGTTCATCATGGTCGTCTGACGCAGGGAGAAAAAATAGAAAAGGAGGAGGACAAAGAGAAACATATACACATGATGAGTGTGGTATAGGGCGAATATGACGTCTGCACAAAAACCATCCACACAGCCAAATGAAAGCATGCTCTCTACCACTAGGTGGCACTATGGCACTGCAAGACAGCAGTGATCAAAGCGTCTGTAATATACCATAACAAATAAAACACATAAAACACCATCTCTGCCTTCATTATCGTCATCATCCATTAAGAGTGGGGAGATAAAATAAGAGATCGCAACTATTTCCCCTCTGACATTTCTGTAGGTATTATAACAAGTGAGAGCTGTCATAGCCGGTGGTTAGATGGCCATTAGCTTGTGTTGAATGGCTGCAGAGATTAAACGGCATTAACAGTGTAAGGGGCACACAAACAAACACGTACAGTACTGATAGGAGATGTGAACTGTGGATTTATTTCTAAACGGTAATAAAAGAGCACAGATGTTGAAGAGAAAATCCAGAGGAGCTTCCTGCTTAAACTTACATCTCTGACAAAGATGAAATGATTGTGATGAAGATTACAATAATGGTGCAGTTAGTTTAATCAGAGCAGGGTCAGGACCTGGCTGTCTGGGGCCACTGACGTGTGTGTGTGTGTGTGTGTGTGTGTGTGTGTGTGTGTGTGTGTGTGTGTGTGTGTGTGTGTGTGTGTGTGTGTGTGTGTGTGTGTGTGTGTGTGTGTGTGTGTGTGTGTCTCACTGCAGGAGCCAATTAGAAACAGGATGAAGGATGGTGCATATGTATACATACGTGTGCGTGCATGCTTGTGCTGGAGAGCATACACATCTACACACACACAGAGTTGGTGTTGTGCCCGCCTTGCTAATGAGCTACCTAGATCTGCCCCTGCAATGCTAATGAAGGTGTCTGCAAGTCTGAGGGGCAAGTATTGATAGCTCTCACACTCCCCAGCTCTCTTGGTGTGGTGTGTATTGGGTGCCCAAACTTGTCTGCGTTTGTGTACGTCATCCACGTCATCTAAAAGGCATTACTACAAGCTGTCATTACTGCGGTTCTAATTTCCTATCTATAATACAGGATGCTATGTACTGGACTTTCTCATTAACATAACTACTAGCCAATTTGCGGTTATAGCAACAAATGCCGGGGAGAAATATTGACTGTTGCCATTCTAAATGAGCTGTGATGATCTTGCTTTTCATTTTTCACTGGGTCTAATCTGTGTGTTTTCTGCATCAGTTCCCTGTTAAAGCCTAAGTTCTAGTAGATGGCCGAAGGGATGCAACAGGGGAAAAAAAATAATGAAACGTGTCAAAATAAAGCAGCTCGTAGGGACAACACTACACCACAGGTAGTAATTTCATTTAGATTGACTAAAATGAAGTTAAGGAAATCCCACTGGGGTTAACTTGAGACTGCAGGCGGTGTGTGTGTGTGTGTGTGTGTGTGTGTGTGTGTGTGTGTGTGTGTGTGTGTGTGTGTGTGTGTGTGTGTGTACTGTAGCTATAACAATGTGGACTCTGGAGAGGAGCCTTCTAGATAAGCCTGGCAAACACCTGCATTTTCAACTTGCGGTCAGGCCTGCGTATGATGTGTGTGTGTGTGTGTGTGTGTGTGTGTGTGTGTGTGTGTGTGTGTGTGTGTGTGTGTGTGTGTGGGTGTGTGGGTGTGTGTGTGTACACGCTCAGAAAAAACCACGACCCAGCTGCCTGCGCCTTTTCGCAATTAAATATTGAGCAGCACCGTCTCTCCCTCCCGTCTGAAATGTCATTCAGTACAATGAAAGGTTTGCAACCACTGCGTGCTTACAGATACTGAAAGCTCGGGCCACAGCATTCAAAACTGCTTTGTGCACTCTTGACATGCATTATTTCTGCTAGGATCAATATAACGGAATTTGGATTTGGTGTTTTTTGTGAAGGTAGCCAGAGATTTTAAGACGGCGACATAAAAAGGAATGAAACCCCACAAAGTTCTGCAGGACCTTCTTTTGAGAATACTGAGCGATGCAGTGGTTTTGCTTTTTTCTTTTCTTATTGAAGCATATTGTTCAGGAAAAGCTGTCAACGCACATACAAATACATATTCTGGCGTCACATGTTCACACATGTGAGTAGGACTGGTACGATTCACACCCACCTCACCAGGCGAGCTAGTTGGGTGCAAAACGTCAGAGAGGCTGTTGATGGAATACGGCTGGGAGTCACGTTACTCTCGCTTTTTTTTTCATATTTTGCTTTCCCAATTTACCGCATTCGTCCTTCATCTGTGCGTTCCACCTTCTCCCTCTCCATTTGCACATCTGTTGGATAGCAGCACTCTCCACATCTTCTAGCTTTCTTCCTCCCATTTCCTTCTCCTCTTCATCTCAGCCTCACAGCAGCTTCCTGACTGTCACTTATGCCCCTCGCCTTCTCCCATCCTCCAGCTTTCCTCCCTCTCCCTCTCTCTCTCTCTCCCACCTCAAACCATCGTCTGCCTCCTCTTTCCTAACCTCTCCTCACCTGGACCAGCTGTCACTTCTTTCCTGCTGCTCCGTATACTCCTGCCCCCCCGCTCTCTCGGTGGCGTGGCCTTTTCCGGGTGTCAATCAGGCCTGCCCACAGCAGCCATTACCATTCCACCTCCAACACACCCTGACATTTCCTGACACGCTGGAGGGCAAGAGAGCAGAGGCAGCGCACTCCCTTCTTTCATTTGTTCCATCTCTTGATCTCACCCTCTCCCTCCTGTCCTGCATATTTCTCTTCCTACTTGTCAATCTTTCTAGACGGGTAGGTCTTCTGACTCTCAGACCTTCTTTAGTGCTTTCTTATCTGCATTTCTTTTTTCTTCCCCCTTCCCCGCAGTTTGATAAACCCTTCTCCTCCAAAGTGACCGTTCGTCTGTTGTGTGTTACGTTCCCACCTGTCTCTCTCGGGCGTATCTCAAAAGAAGGTACTTCCCTGCAGTCACAGCACTTAACCCAAGGTCACCAGGTTGTGAGCTGACAGAGCAAACAGTACCCTGGTTTCCATGAAAAGAAACCAGGGTTATACTGAATGGTTTTAAATGTGTCCTCTGTAAGGATCTGTTAGTTTTGTTATGGTTTCAGATAGATCCTGTTCTATAAAGACCCTGATAGCTGGAACATGCTGCCTCAACAAGCAGCACATGCGCATTGCCGAACCTCTTGCTTTGTGTTTCGGTAGCCATGTTAATAGGTTCATGTTAGCAGACCCAGACACCGTCCTATCCGGACCCAGACCTGTCACTGATGAAATATTGAGGATTGTTAAATTGTCTGAGTGTTTCTATTTTAAGGGGTGCAGCTTCTAAAGCTATTACGGTAAAAGTGGAGCAGCCCTCTGAAACTCACAGACCAGTGTGCATAGCCAATCTTCTCACGCTAATCAGCCAATCAAATCCGTGCTTTTTGGACATGCAGGGAGACTCGACTGTCAGTAAGATACACACGGAGAAAAGAGTTAATGTGTGTTTTGTTATAAAGTTATTAGATGTGAAAGTTTATTGTTTAAGTTAAGTTTAAAAGTATTATTTTTCTAAAATTAAGAACTTTACTAAGCATAGTCAAAATCTTTCTGTAATGCACTTTATTTTAAAATGGAAAACACTATACACAGATGCTGATGGAACTACAATGCTACTTCAAGCTACTGAAAAATAACTTATGATGTTCTGGACCTTCACTTGAGGACATACTCCTAAGTTCAGTTTAATTGAATACCCCTGGTTTAGATATTCAGGGTTGTGCTTATGTTTTCCACGACGTGGGCATTTCTCAGCAAAAATAGAGAGTGAAAATGTTCTGTTGATCATACCAGCAACATTAGACCGCTCACTCTAGTTTTAATGTGTATATCTGTAGAATATGTGAAGAATATGTAGAAAGTGTCGTCACTGCGGGTCAGGGAGCCTCTCTGGCGAGGAGAGTCAGGGAAACACAGAGCTTCTTTTCTCAAATCTTGCCTCCTCCTTTCTGTGATATCAGTTCAAACCGGGACTCCTGCCTGTTTTACCTGCATCCAGATGGAGATTTGGCGGAGATTTTCCCTATGTCGGCAGTTTCCTTTTGTAGTTTGGAGGTTTGTTTGTCGGAGTGTGTTTGGAGAACTTCGTGGAGGGATTTTCTGTACTTGGAGTGGTGACAGTGGAGGTTTAACTTGTGGAATAATCAATATAATCAATAAATAAAGCCCTGCTGTGTGAGGACCTAATAGCTAATAGCTAATAGAGAAGTAGCCCCAACCAGACCACACCAAGCCCAACAGAGACGAAGCTGCTTTCACCTCACGTCTTACTTAGTTTCACATGCTTCTTAACTTTTTTTCTGTCTAAACTAAATTTATGAAATGTATGATTGAATGATATGAAACATTTATTATTGATGGCCATTATCAAAGTCAAACTCTATGTAGAAAGATGCAGCAGCAGCACTGTCATGCTTGTGAGCTGCACACACCCGCTGATCGTGTAGAGGTAGGTGGTGTGGCCCGGGCCTTAGAAGCCCCCCGTATCCCTGCGGTGGACTAACCATGTGTACAACTGCTGCATTCTGTGTAGCCTTACTGCCTGCAGCTAGAGCAAGAGGTTGAGAGGACGGCCAGATTTTTATTTGTGGAAATTCATCCACCCAGCTCTTAATTTCCACGTGTGCAGTTTCATTTTTATCTGCTACAGTTCATCCCCCCCTCCCTCTCTCTCTTTTGAAACTCCTGTCTGCTTTTCAGTCTCCTCGCTTCCAATATTCTTTCCTTTTCCTCACTTTACCCCCTTTCATCTCTCCACACCGATTGCTCAGCCTCATTCAATCTCATCTCTTACACCTGACAATTTAGTTTCTGCTATTCCTTTACTACAGTCTTCTGACCCCACAAAACATTAAAGAAAGAAATTCTATTTTCCTTTGACAATCTTTTTCTGCCCTTTCTTCAGATATTACACACCTCGGGGATGTTTTCTACACTTTTAACACAACCCTCACAAAAAAATTCAGGTTGTCTTTTTACACAAATGTATCGATTAATCAAGGCACCTGTGAGCAGTTTTTAGCCATCTTCTACCAATTTTCTGCTTTAAACACTAACATGTAGTGCAGCAGCTGGTAATATTTTACACAACGATCTGAGAAATAACAATCAACAACATCTGGAATAGTAGAATCATTGAAAATGTTTAAAATACTGAAGGAAATGAAATGGGGAGGCAGTTAGTGAGACACTCACATTGAGGCGGTCAAAGAGTTCGTCTCCGGGTTCCTTGTTCTCCAAGAACAGTTTCAGATTCTTAAAAACCTAAAAAAAAGATATACAGGCACATTTTATCAAGCAACTTTCACAGGTAGACATTTAAAAAAAGGAAATCTTGTTTGTTGAAAGCTTGATGCGAGAATATCTCAATCCAACCAGTGGTTATCTTCTTTAATCACTAACCACTAACCAGGATGGAAATTGGATCAACATTACAGGCCCGGTTGGGAAAAGATTCATTAATTCAGGTGCAAAACATCAAAGGTGAAATTGCATTCAATGAATCAACGAATTTAACATGAAAGGCAGAAAGTGACACCAATTCTTTGAAGGCTAGCTTGCAGGACAGATCTAAAACATTTTAAATATATATTTAACACACATGCATATACTTAATAATGCACCTTAGATATAAGGAATGTTTTAGCGTGTGTGTCTAGAGCCTGACTTCATTTGTCTGTTTCAGAGCAGCATTACCAGCGACTCTGTGGGTTCCACGGCTGCACCGTTCCCCGAATAAACTGGTAAAATATGCAAGACACCAATTAATAGCAACAGATGCGTTGCTTTATAAAACACAATGATGTATTTACTTGCTGATTTGTGTGAGGGCGAGTGCTTTCGGGATGAGAATGTAAATCAGTATCTGTCTAAAAGTCTCAGAGAAGCAGAGACACCAAAGTGAGATGGCCTAATTGGTGCAGTGATGTGTTCGAGTGCGTGTGTGTGTTAAGAATGGAAACAATTAATAAATAAATAAATGCTCGGCAGGCTGAGTTTACCCAACATAATACATTTGCATTATACAGGTATCGCCGCACTCTGGGGTTATTTGATGCTAACTGGTGTTAAATTTGAGTAATAGGTAGGGACTGTTTTTAAACAATATACAGATACACTTGGATGCAGACCAGTCATTTGTGAAGCATTCATGGGTGGAAGACGTATAATCATTGCCATTTGTTTATTAATTACCCATATTTTCCTACTGTGTGTTCTCTGCATGCACACATCTTGCACAAACTGCAGAAATACCATATACAATATAAACATATATACAGTGGGGCAAAAAAGTATTTAGTCAGCCACCAATTGTGCAAGTTCTCCAACTTAAAAAGATGAGAGACCTGTAATTTTCATCATAGGTATACCTCAACTATGAGAGACAAAATGAGAAAAAAAAATCCAGAAAATCACTGTTTGATTTTTAAAGAATTTATTTGCAAATTATGGTGGAAAATAAGTATTTGGTCAATAACAAAAGTTCATCTGAATACTTTGTTATATACCCTTTGTTGGCAATGACAGAGGTCAAACGTTTTCTGTAAGTCTTCACAAGGTTTTCACACACTGTTGCTGGTATTTTGGCCCATTCCTCCATGCAGATCTCCTGTAGAGCAGTGATGTTTTGGGGCTGTCGCTCGGCAACAAGGACTTTCAACTCCCTCCAAAGATTTTCTATGGGGTTGAGATCAGGACCTTGAAATGCTTCTTACGAAGCCACTCCTTCGTTGCCCGGGCGGTGTGTTTGGGATCATTGTCATGCTGAAAGACCCAGCCACGTTTCATCTTCAATGCCTTTGCTGATGGAAGGAGGTTTTCACTCAAAATCTCACGATACATGTCCCCATTCATTCTTTCCTTTACACGGATCAGTCGTCCTGGTCCCCTTGCAGAAAAACAGCCCCAAAGCATGATGTTTCCATCCCCATGCTTCACAGTAGGTATGGTGTTCTTTGGATGCAACTCGGCATTCTTTCTCCTCCAAACACGACAAGTTGAGTTTTTACCAAAAAGTTCCATCTGACCATATGACATTCTCCCAATCCTCTTCTGGATCATCCAAATGCTCTCTAGCAAACTTCAGACGGGCCTGGACATGTACTAGCTTAAGCAGGGGGACACGTCTGGCACTGCAGGATTTGAGTCCCTGGCAGCGTAGTGTGTTACTGATGGTAGCCTTTGTTACTTTGGTCCCAGCTCTCTGCAGGTCATTCACTAGGTCCCCCTGTGTGGTTCTGGGATTTTTGTTCACCGTTCTTGTGATCATTTTGACCCCACGGGGTGAGATCTTGCGTGGAGCCCCAGATCGAGGGAGATTATCATTGGTCTTGTATGTCTTCCATTTTCTAATAATTGCTCCCACAGTTGATTTCTTCACACCAAGCTGCTTACCTATTGCAGATTCAGTCTTCCCAGCCTGGTGCAGGTCTACAATTTTGTTTCTGGTGTCCTTTGACAGCTCTTTGGTCTTGGCCATAGTGGAGTTTCACTGTTTGAGGTTGTGGACAGGTGACTATTATACTGATAACGAGTTCAAACAGGTGCCATTAATACAGGTTACGAGTGGAGGACAGAGGAGCCTCTTAAAGAAGATGTTACAGGTCTGTGAGAGCCAGAAATCTTGCTTGTTTGTAGGTGACCAAATACTTATTTTACAGAGGAATTTACCAATTAATTCATTAAATATCCTACAATGTGATTTCCTGGATTCTTTCCCCCATTCTGTCTCTCATAGTTGAAGTGTACCTATGATGAAAATTACAGGCATCTCTCATCTTTTAAGTGGGAGAACTTGCACAATTGGTGGCTGACTAAATACTTTTTTGCCCCACTGTGTATATATGTATATGTAAGAAAATATATAACCACAAGTACTCAATGATGCAAATGGAAATTCCTCACTTCCACCCTTGTTCCATTTTATTCCAAGTGACATTTAGAAGCAATCTCACTGATTTCCCTGGGAATTGATGATGCTAAAATATGCGAGGGGCTAATTAATTCTAGCTAATGTGTTGCTTTTGAATGCGCTCATTTGAATAATTATATGTTCTTCCAAGAAACAAAAACACTTTGGCTATCAGGTGCTAACATTTCTTTTTCTATCTCTGGAACAGCAGATAGCAATGGGTTGCACACTAATGTGACAGCTGTTTGACAGACTGCAGACAAATCGCAGACGACGCAACGAGATTTAAAAAAACATTTTTATTGTTTCTGGCTAACCTGCTTATTACTTTACACTATTTACTGAATGGACTATACTAACAATTCATTTAACTTTCTCTTCTTTTATAAACACCCTGATGTCAGTCTGTCCCATTGGCGTTATTAAAATCTAACATTATGAACTTGAACCTAAAATTATAATTGTACAGCAACAGCAATTGAGCACCCTACTTAAACTGATTTAAGCTAATTGGTCAATGGATGTGTTAACATTTTAAGATCATTTGCTGCCCACACACGTCAGTCTAGTGGGTCACAAACCTGCAAATATGACAACAGGAAATATGCAGCATTTTATTCTTCTTTTTTTCTAACTTTAGTAATTTTGCTGCAGTGTACTTTCTCAAGTTTCTCTAACACAATTTTTCTTTTTCTGCCAGTATGCACTGCTGAGACCTGAGAGACAGAGGCTGAAAATAAATAGAAAGCTGCCGTGAACCTCAGCTACAATCTAAAGTTGTATTGCAAGTGAGAAAAACTGTGACAAACTTCCTGTTATCTCACTCTTTACATGGTGAAAACAGCGTCTTGAATGGTGACAACACTCCTCTTTAAAAGGGAGGAAACTCAACCTTGTGAGTGTGTGTAGTTTATTCATCTTATGATGTCATACAATGCCATCAGGGTTATCATCTTGAGTTTGACTTTATAAGAGAAAGCTGAAATGTTTAAGACATCCTCAAATATCTTCTGTCCCAACCAACAGTCCACAACCCAAAGATATTCAGTTTACTATCACAGACTGTACACATGATGAAAGTAAAGGATTTTGTTGTGTTAAGATTTAACAAACTGTTACCAGCAAATCTGCATCACACTGACCTTTGACTTAATTTGAATAATGATTTCTATCATATTACCATGTAGTGCTCATGCAGTAGCAAACTTACTTGACCAAATTATTCAAACCCCATTCTGATGCTTAGCCGCGCTGACCGACTCCAGGGGATGTGGTTAAATGGGTTAAGAATTCCCTTTTATGATCACGTAATCGGAGAGGGGCGGACTGAAGCAGAGGGATAGTTCAACACCTCCAACAGACAGACAAATTAAAACACCACGGCCTCGGGAATCCAATCTACTACTGAGCCCTGAGGGCACTTCTCAGTTCTGTCTCTGCATTGGGCCTCTTTGCATATCGATATGCATGCGAGTGACCTTCTCTGCGGGGGGGGGGGGGGGGGGGGGGGACTTCTGCCAAAACCCAGAGGCCAAAACCTGGATTATTATAATGAAATGTATTGGGTTTGTATCACTGTGAACAGCCTGTATGTTAGTTTCTTTGCTCATGTTTTCTCCTTCTACCAATGGACAGATTTGCCTTGTATTAACCATGTGAAATGATCCGCATTAAAGAATATCTAAAGTACGTGTAGAAGACTCTTTGTAGTTTTACCTTACTGATGACAGGAACCTTGTTGTAGTAGCGAATGGAGTCTTTACCCAGGAAATCGAATTCCACCACACACTCGCTGCCTTCCAGTTGCTCGTGGAGCGTAATGTGCTCCACGCGTAGCGAGCAGCAGCCCACCGTGTCCGCCGACTCTCCCTCCTCCTTCTCATTACCGGCCCTCAGCGCCAGCTTTTATTGGATCAGAAGATAAAGATAAATACACGACAAGAAAGTTTCTCCCATTCCCATTCAGAGCAAGCGTGTGCCAGTCAAATGAATATTAAACACTCACACACACAGACAGACATGCAACATTAACTAGACATAAAGAGCTGAAGAGCTGCGCAGTAAACACAACAAAGCCAAATCAAAAATGAATTAGTCTTAAGCGTGAGCCAAAAGCATTCACAGGATCAATCTATCGTTTTAGGTAATGCAGACTGAGATAATTGGCTTAGGTTAATTGAAAGAAAGCGGCTACACATAATCAATTTTTCTGCTTGTAAAAGATCTTCCATCTAACTATGTGAAGAAAAAAAAAAACAGAAAAGTGAATCAAGACGCACTGCATTGATTTCCAATATGTTCTCTTGCGTCATGGTATGAGACCTGAGTGCTAAGGATAATCTGTGAAGTCTGACAGCAGTATATTTCTGAGCACTGCTGTGTGTGAACATGTAGAACTGACTGCAACGGGCTGACACCTCAGACCTTGTCTATGAAGTAGAGGGCCACAGCTCTCTGGCGAGTGCCCATCTCCTTCGACTTGAGATCCTGGAGGTACTGGGTACGGATGTTGTCCACGCATGACTTCAGTTTCCGAGCAACCTCGTATTTCTCCCAGTCCTTCTCTCCCTGCGCTCGTAGAATGAAATAGAAAGCGAAGGGACGCAGAGGGGTGTGGACAAAGAGAGTAACGGTGAGCATAGAAGAGTGAAAAAGCGAGAAGAGGGAGGAGAGAGAGAGGACAAAATCAAAAGAATATTCCTTCAAAAGCCTCACGTCTAAAAATTTGTCATTATGGCAATTTTAACACAAATACAGGCAGTTATATCACACAAAAGGAACCTAGCTACACAACTATAATTATTATAACAAAAAGCTCTTCTCCTGCTGGTTATGCGTGTGTCCATCAGGGAACACACACACACACACACACACACACACACACACACACACACACACACACACACACACACACACACACACACACACACACACACACACACACACACACACACACACACACACACACACACACACACACACACACACACACACACACACAATTACGAGGACTTACAACAGAATAACTTAACCTTTACATGTGAGATGGAAGGATGGAAAAGGAAGCAAGACAGAAAGAGCGAGCAGCTGGAGAATGTATGAGAGAGGGGGGGAAAATGAGACTTGTCGTTTAGAAACAAAACCATTACAATATTTAAATATACATTTCCTACACAAACTGTATTGGAGTTATGAAGTTACTGACTGTGACAAAGAGGCAAGTCAAACATCAGACCCATATCTCTAATCTAAAACCCCACTAGTGTCAGGAATTATACAGAGCAAGCTTTCAACATGCCACTTTCTGACTTAATAAGCAAATAAAACCGAGCAACGGTCTGATTTGAAATACATGTTTTAGGTTCTAATTTAGTTTAGTTTGCTTAAGGAATTTGTCAACATCCAATAAACACGCTGTTCTCTTCATGTCACGTGCCAATGAGCAGGCACACACAGTTAGTTAATAGCTGCTTAAGAATGCCAAACATTAAATGAGCTAAAGAAAAGAAATATGAGTCTGAATCAGTTCTAATGTTGCTCACATACACATACACAGACGAGTGATGAATTAAAAGAAAATTCAGTACAGATCTGAATGCTTAACCCTCTACAGTGAAGGGATCTGGTGGCTGTTATACTGTGGGGGGCATTTTGCTGGGGTTCACTTAGAAACCCTTAGAACAGATGTCACTAATAGGCGGACCTGTAACTGATGAAATATTAAGGATAGGATTTAACGGGTGCAGCTTCTCCAGCTATTACGGTAAAAGTGGCCCTCGGAAACTCACAGATCACTGTGCATAGCCAATCAAATCCGTGCATTCGGACACACTGGGACACTCTAAACTGAACTATAATGCTTCTTCAAGTTACTGAAAAATAACACGGACATTATAATGTTCTGGACCTTCACTTGAAGAAATGTTCACAAATTGGACCTCAGTGAATTCTAATTGAAATGCCCCTGTCTGAAGGAAAAGTCACTGCAAATCAATACAAAGTTGTTGTGAGTGACCACCTTTATGAAACATTTCTCTTCCAGGATGACAGTGCCCCCATTCATAGGGCATGAGGGGTCACTGAATGGTTTGATGAGTATGAAAATGATGTGAATCATATACTGTGGCCTTCACAGTCACCAGATCTAAACCTGACCGAACATCTATGGGAGATTTTAGACTACACTCTCCACAACTATCATCAAAACACCATGAGGGAGTATTTAAAGGAAGAGGATGGTGTTCATCCCTCCAGTAGAGTTCAGATATTTGTAAAATCAGTGTGGTCCAACACCTTACTGAGACATTGAATTTGTCGCCCGTCTGTACATTTCTACATATGCCTTGTTTTTAAATGCACGTTTTGTGAATTGTGTGGAGGAAGGTAGAGAACAAGTTTTCATTGCACTTGAAAGCATTGCCTCTAATTCATTGAAATGTAACTTGAACACTTGCTCAGATATACATGTAGGTGCTTCTGGGAAGGTTGGATAAACCTACTTATTACTCAAAAACCTATTCTAAAAAGCTACAGTGCTGAATCACATTTTAAGTCACATAAAGAGTATAACATTTAATTCCTGTGTCTACTGGTTGATTAAAAAGTGTTAAACTGGTTATGATGCATGTGTCTGTTATACATTCTGTATGTTAAGCATTTTTTAAGATTGAGTGGTAACCTTGAGTTTGGAGTTGGCGTTGAGCATGATGTATTTATTGGAGCCCTGGATGTTCTCAGTCCAACTGGCCAACCATGTCACGGTATTGTCATGTCGAACCTCCTTCCAGCGGTGACCGGCAGGTGGCACGGGGATAGGTAAATCTCTGTTGGAGAAAGACAGAGAGCAAGAAGAAAAAAGCAGTTAGAGTGTTTTAGTACAAGCTGCAGCATCCTACAGAAGATAAACCTCCTAAACATAAATGTATGACATACTTTCTCAGCTTCAGCACACCACACAGGGCTACAACAAATGGAATTGACATTATGTTGGAATGAAGGATGATGTATAACATAACGCTTTGGTGATGTACTGTTTAACATACCATATTTGTGAGATTACCTGAAGAAAATGTGTATTCTTTTTTCTTATATTCCAAACTCTGTACCATCTGTAGCATTATTTTACTGATGTCTGTGTAGCTGTCAATGTAGACACGCTTTGTTGGTGAAGCTCCTTTTTGGGAAGAGTTACTAATTGCACCATATTTCCAAGCTTTAAAACACTTGCATTGATGTCTTGTTTTATTTTCTGGAACTTGGTAATTCTTCTGTGGTCACAGCTAGAGATGTGACAACTGTTTTAGTTTTTAGCAGCTAGGATGACAGAGTTTGAGTAAATCCTACTTTGCTTCACTACAATGTCACATGTGTGTATGGGCTTTGCCCCACTCTTACTTGCTGCAGTTGATGATGACGTCCTCTGGTTGGATCCTTTTCTTCAGCATGCCTTGTTTGGGATGCTCACCTCTACCCCTGAACAGCCCTGGAGGCTCAATCTTAAAGTTGCCGATACGTTCTTTGTGGTGATCCAGCAGGCAGAAGCCGAACTCGTCCACTATCTTCTGATTGGCCTCTTTCACAGCCTGCAACAGAAATATAACAATCATAATCACGTCACTTTTCCAGATCCTAAATTATCTACACTCACCTCCTTAAGATACCAAGAGGAAGAAAAGTACTACAGCATATGAAAACAGAAGGAAAGAAAAAGCCTGAACATTACCAGTTTCTCCTCCTTGCTCATGTTTTTCCTGGCCTCCACCTTGGCTTTGTGCATGGCGTTAATCTTTCCAAAGTCACATTTGTCAAGATTTTGAATCAATGTCCTCTCCTCGTGGGTCATTTCCTTAAAACATGAACAAAGTGACACTTAAAATGTGACTTCATCTCAAGGGGACTTGTTTTTAAGTTTAATCAGCATCAAAGTTTGGTTATCCTTTAGCCATGAAGACCAAAAAATGACCCAAAAACCATTTGATGATCAATTAATCCCTTAAATCATTAATCAAGCAAAGGCATAAGCATTTCACTGATCTAACATTTTCTCAGACTAAAAAATGAGTCAAATATATTTAAAAATAGTCCCCAAATGAATCTAGATTAAAAATGATAATAAGTTGCCACCTTAATATCCTGGAATACCTGATTTACTCTCTTTTCCACTTTGAAATAACTGCACCAATGACAATGATATGTCAAATCCAGCAGTTCAAACATGTCAATAGTTGTCAGAAAATACGGATGAAACCAAACACAGTTCAACAAAAGCTCGCTATCTCAATATTGACAGCAGACCGTATGCACGTCCGCACACTTCTGGAGGGGCTTGGGTAAATATTTGAAGTGAAGGAAGAAACAGGCAAAGGATGGGCGCACGGTGCTGCTTTATTAAATTTATGAAGAGCTATTTATAGTGTGTCTCTTAGCACATCAAACAATGATGTATCATAAAAGCCAAATGAGACGAGCATAATGAAAGCAGATCAGTGACCTTTCATTTAATTACTCATCTTTATAGAGGCAGAGAGGACAGAAACATAAGAGAAAAAAACATTGTTATGAAAGGCCACAATATAGATAATTTTCTTGTGAGAAGGCCACTGCCTAGCAAGTTACACAAACAGACTCAACAAGACACTGTAGGCAGCAGAGCAGCTCAGTTTCAACTATAAAAGCAAACTTTTTAAAGTTATGGCACATGGGGTCACCCAATCAAAGAGGTCGCTATCAGGGCAGCGATACAGAGCGACTTGGTGGAGGCTTTATGGTTCATCTCAGACGTTTCTGCTGCTGACAACATGAGTGGCTTTTAATGTGGCCTCCTGCTGTCCTGCGAAAGAAAGAAACTGCTGCAAGAAGCAGAGGCCGACATTTCAGAGACTCTTTGCCCACGTACAGCAAAACATTTTGGATTTTTTCTTTCAGGGTTCCTACACATTCCATACTTTTCCATACCCTAATTTCCAGACTTCTCTGCGTTGTTTTTTCAGAGAATATGCGACATCTGAGTAAATATATCAGTGTATCATATTTCACATCATATTTAATTATTCTCAATAGGGGATTGTAGCCAAGTACCATAATGGCATGCAAATAAAAACTCAGGTAAGTTCAATGCATTGAATTTTATTTGAACAGTCCAATGCTTACAATTTTTTTGTGTCCCTCAAGTTTCTGAAAATAAAACTGTAAATACTGTTTCACTCACTCACTCTCTCTCTCACACACACACACTCATTGCTGCAAAAACCACGTGGAACTCTCTGTCTTGTCAAGGTGCAGTGTTGGAGTGAAACTTGATGATACCTGGGGGGCTAGAGGAGGGTCATGGGGCAGAGGACTGGACATACCACTTGTCAATCAGGTAAAAGGGCGGTATGTTTTCTGAGACGTTTGCTCTCACACAAACTGTGCTTGTCCCACCATAAAACACGATCCGGAGTGATTCAATTATTTTTGGAACTACCTAATTTTCTATTTTAGAACAGTGGTAATAGTCTGGAAACATAAATATTTTTCCACACTTTATTTTTCATCTTCCATACTTTTTAATACCTGGAAATGGATCAAATTTATTTCCATACTTGCGTAGGAACCCTGTACTTTCAAGGTTATTTTGGGTCTGAGCAGCAGAAGTGAACGGGCCTTTGAAGTTTTTTAAGAGTTGGAACCTATTGCCATCACTCATTGGTGCGGCGGTGCTCGTCACAAATGGGGCAGCAACCTTAATAGTTATCATTTAAAAACATAAAGACTTAAATGGGTAAAGTACTTGGCAAACAGAACGGATGGGAAATCTGAACACATCCATTAGACTGAGAGAAGTGACTCATTCATCAAGCTTTTCAGAGCACATCCAGTCTAGTGTTGTGATTTAGGGTCGTAAGAAGAAAAAAAAGAGAAAAAAAAACGCACCTCTAGATCTCAGATCACCTCTCTGCTGAAACAATACAGAGCGGACGTACAGTCAAGCCTGCGTGCCTAAGCATGACTGACAGCAGACAGTGGGCGGGCACTGAGGGCAGCGGAGCGAGGAGAGTTTTTTCTGGCTATAATAAAACAGTTTAATTGGATTTGTTCATATGCAGGGGAGCTACTTGTATGGATTAGCATATCAATGCCTTCGCACAAATCGTATTTTCAAGTGCATTGAGCACTAAGCAGCGCAAAATTAAATCTGCATGATATGCCTTGGGGCTTGGCACGGTGTTTTCTCTGTACAGAGGACACCCTGACAGACACCGGCGTGCGTGCACCATCCACCGTTACAAATGCGAACCACAATTCACACACACATATCATTCTACGACGTGCACATCCAACCAATACTATACATGTTTTACTGAGCATTATTTAACAGGGGGTGACAGTTTAAGGTTTAACCACAGCTGTTTGTCAGCTGCCAGTCATCATTATCATCATCATAGTAGCAACAAAGAAATGCTGCTGGATGAAAATCACAATGGTTAATATTCAATAATCCAACTTAATCTTACTTGTTAATGGGGATATGTTTTTTTATTTATATGATTTTACCTTCCTCCAATCTTTAAAGAAGTTCTCCCTGAACACTGTTTTGGTGGTGTATTCATGGTCCAGCATCTGAGCAAAGAACAACGCCACCTCCTCAGCTGCCGGGCTCAGCTTCACATGATTACCTGTACACACACAAAACACAAGCACACCACTACACTGTGATTATTTATTTCCTTTTTTTTTTTTAAAACAGCACAAAACAACTTGAGTCTGATCCCGAGTCCAACATGCTTTACAGTAACACCCTCCTCAGCTTTCTCTAGTGTACTGTCAGGGTTTTGAGGCCAGGGCAAGGATCTACATTCAGCTCCACCGCTGAGTCTGAGCTACCAACAAGAACATGCACACACAGGAATTAACAGATCAAACTAACTCCCTGTAAGACGCCGCTATGGGTTGACTGCTAAAACAAAGCAAAAACAATTACAGTCATCAATCAGTGTTTGACCCAGTACACCTTCGGTTTCCTAAGGATCCAATTGTGAATGTCGTGTGTGTATGTGTGTGCCAACAAATGGGACCGCCCACTGGTATCCACATATCCACCCACTTCCAAGAACTAGATAAGATCTTGGAAGTGGGTAGATAAAGAAATCAGTGTAATCTTTTAATTCACTTTGAAAGTTTTTTTTATATAAAAATGCTTTTGTATAATTATAAACCATTACATTTACCACTTTGTTTTACTCATTTATTTGCTTTAACTCGTGTTTTATAACTGTACTATATGTATTCCACTGAAACAAGCTACTGCTGTCTGTTATTTGTAATCATTTTGTAATCAAAGGGGAGTTTTTCCTTGCCGCTGTTGCCAAGTGCTGCTCATGTGGGAATGTTGGGTCTCTCTAAATTAAATTAAAGAGTACAGTCTAGACCTGCTCTATGTGAAAATTGCCTTGAGATAACTTTTCGCTATATGAATAAAGATTGATTGATTGATATGTTGTAGTTTTATTTTTGGTATCACTAGATCCACATTCAAATTATTTTCAGTTTTCCATCTACCTTTTTTATTATTGCAGCTGCTTATTTCATAAAGTACTTCCTGGAAAAAGGTCAAAAACTGTAGTGTGCAAAAGTGATAGATTTACTTTGAGTGGCTTCAACAGAACCTGTGAGAAGGTGAGATTACTTTAAATTGCATGTCATGAGGGAAGATGTGTGTGTGGTGGTGTGTCGAAAAACAACTTCGCCCTCCATGTTGCACTGACCATCATAGTAGAAGCGCACGTTGTCTGGTAGAGGCTGGTACTCAGGAGGAAAGCAGGGTCCATTATGTTGCAGGAACTTCCATTTTACCCCGTCTTCATACTTCTCTTCCTCCCACCTGACAGAAAGAAATATGGAAGAGAACAGGATGTATTTGAAAAAGTGAAATTGCTCCTTTTGGTTTCCACGTGTCATTTTTATGGTGGGGTGAGGTCAATGCGGGATAAAAGCAGCAGCGTTTTTCCCCAACCATCGCCAGCGATTCTGCTCCTCCTCCTCCTTCTTTTTGATCTTCAGCAGTCTCGCCTCCTTGATCTCCTCCTTTGTCTTCTTCGGTTTTGAGACTGGATTCTCTCCTTCCTCTTTCTTTACCGTCTGCATGGAGGGAAAAAAAACAACTGAGATTCGAACGCATTTCTAGTAAACTTAGTATTACGGCTGGAGGCAGATTACCTGTTCTTTTCTCTTCTTCGTCTTCTTTTTCTGAAATTCTCCGTCACGTTCTTCTTCCTGCTTGTGTTTCTTATTCTTTTTCTTTAAGCTGCGGGTATCCAGAGACAAAGCAAGTGCTAATAGCTTACACAGTATATTAAAAAAATTAATTAGGGTTGGAAAATACACAAAAGTTCATTCAGAAACCAGACGGTGGCGTACGTCGGTGTAGCACTGGAATGCGAAGGGTCTTCCATGGGTTCATCCTTAATTCGTTTCCTTTTCAAACCTTTCTTTGCTCTGAAGTCCTCATCCTCTTGCTCCTCTTTCACCATTTCACTAAACCACACAAAGAAGACAAATCATTCATTAAGTAAAGTCTGGTGTGCGTTTCCGTTTTTGCCCCCACAGTCAGAACTCTAATGCCTTTTTAGACTCCTGCATTTCCTATTAGTTGGATGGCTCCGTTATTTCACAAATGTAACTTTTAAAACCTTCCCAATTGTTCTATTTTTTAATTTTGTCTCAAAAAATCTTGACTTAAGCTATTGATTTTGAAAGACTCCCGACTTACAAGCTGATTAAACAGTCAGTGTATAATGGCTGCTTTTCACTGATCGCTACAGAATTACCCTTCCGCGCAGAATAGAGAAAAAAAGTCTTAAGTACACAATGACTGACTGACTGACCACAATAAATAATTACAGTAATTAAGCAACATTATCGAAACATGAATGAATGATAATCACATAATTAAAGCAATTAGACATAAAAAAAATAATAATTACAGAAGTGTGTGCTTGGATTTCTGTGCAGAGGGCAGAGAAATAGCCCAAATTAAGAAATCCACAAATTAGAGTAACTACTGCTAATAAATAACAGTGTTCCCGTAACATTCATATAACATTTAGTTGCAGGGGGGAGAAATGTGAAGCACAGTTTACAGTTGATACAGGTTTCTACAGTGTGAGTATTTCACTTGCGTTTGCACCTAAAGTTAGATATGTGCCAACTGGAAAAATCATTTACGAGTATTGTGAAGATTACAGCCCACCATTATCTTTTTTTCCACACTGCTAATTGTTCATAAACTAGTATTTAATTGCCAGATAGGGTGTAATGTTGATTAATATTACATTAGTTTCAAAGAAAAGAAATGCTGCCATGTATAAATATCAGCACACTGCTAACTGTAGCATCAGTCAGTGCTTCTCTCACACAGAGCTGCCGCACAGTCAACAAATCTGATAAGAGACGCAGAGAGGCGACGTCATGCTAATAAACCAAACATGTATTCCTTGTCACATCAATATTTTTCTAATATGTGTTTTTATTTATAAGATACTTTCATGTGAAGGAAATATTCCTGAGCAGTTCCAGTTTTACTAGAACGCAAATTCACAGGTGTATTCATACTCAATCAGAGTTATGGAATAGCTATTCCCAACTGAGACAAAACTGTTTATCTTCCAGCCTGTAAAGTCTGGACCATCAAATAAATAGCCAGAACTGGAGTGTTTTATTGGACCTTCGGACAAGTAATTTACTTTTGTTTCGTATCATATTTGATACATCCTGAATTTATTTTTCATAACTTTGTTTTTTAAACAAGTAAAAACATATTGAGTACAATATTTTTTAAGGTCCTTCATAAAGCTCATATCACCACCTACTAAACTTTGTATGCATGATGATGATAAAATGTATGAGATGGAATAAAATGACAGGTGACAGATTTACAGATGAATGACCTTCTATACCTGCTGTATCTCATTTGATAGATACATTTTCAACAGGAATTAATATAATAAAATAAAAAAAACAAAATATTTAGTAATTCAAAGATGCATTGGTTCATCTGTGTACTACATGTATCTGATCTTATTCATCTGGTTTTTCAAGGAGAGAAATGATCCCACTGATTTAGAGGTCTCTAAAACTCATGTATCAAAAATGATTCACTTGGTGTTACAAGGTTAAAAGTTATAAAAGATTTTTGAAGGAACATTTAACTGCTGTTTTTTAACTGTTTTATTTGTTCCATTCACAGTTTTCGTGAGGCCAATGTCCCCCTCATGGACACATGCACACACATACACATGTGCACACACACTTTTTTATTGTTATTATAAATATATTTGTAATTATTGTCATTATTTGTTTTGTTCTATGCAGTCATATTATTTTCTGTAATATTGTGTAATTTTTGTTTAGGTGGAGGCTGTAAATAAGCCCATTTGGGTTGGGGTGCCTCTCCCTGCACTCTATTATTAATTAATTGTGTAAATTTGAACTTGCTCTCCGTGCTGAGCCGCTAACGTTAGCTCAGAAACAACACAGGCCGCTCATCTAACCGGTAGCAGTGAGCTCAGTCTACTCAGTGACTGTTGATCTTCTAATCAATTAATGGCCTAATCTTTGCAGATCTGGTTTGAAACCTGCACTGAGGACTGTTTCTTTTTAATGAATTAACTTCTTGACACAAAAAGGTGAATGATAGTTCAGTTCCTGTTCTCTCATTGAACTTAGAGAAAGTGGTGTTCTCTCAGAATACAGATCTTGCCTCAGGCTGCCCTCAGTGTATTTCAATCTGAGTCTGCTTGACAAAGACCTGAGCACAAAAACACAGCACGGAACAGCAGGAACAGCAGCAGGTGGTAGCTGACAATGAGCTATAGACAGTAAAATAAAGTAATGACACAGTGTGAAAGATAAAACTGCAGAGAAGTCAGCCCACTGCTGAGTAAGTAAACTCACTGAGCTCCTGGTTTTTCTCATTTAAGAGCACATGTACTCCTCGGAAAAACGTGAGAGCTCTGTTACTGCAGCACATAATTGTCCGACTGGCTTACTGAATCCCAATTACAAGCCAGCAAGACAGCAACTACCTGGTACACAGTGTCTGAGCCTAATGCAATCTCCCTGCACTTCTGCAGTACGGCCCCTAATGGCTTCTGATTGAGGGCAATGAGGCTTTTCTCAGGCTCTCCGGTCCCTGATTTCATCTGGTGTTTGCTGCAAATCCTGTGCCTGTTCAACTTCACACATACAACAAAGACAATAGAGTACAGGAACTTTGTTTTACCTTGAATTAAATCACATTTAAAATAGACAATTTAAAAACTGCAGTGTAAAGTTGTTTTTTCTTACCATGAATTTAATTTAGCAGCTTCAGTTTCAAATAACTCCCACACTCACTCACTCATTAATTCACTACTTTTTATGAACATACAATCAGCAGTGAAAAATGTTTGATGCTTGCTATAATCATCACCGTTTTGCATAATCACTGACAGCTGAGTTATACAATGATGCACATCTACTAAGATTGGCACATTGCGTTGTCCCGACCATGGACCCCTTCTTTGTTTCATTGTGGAGATTTTAGAGAACACAATATAGGGGATATATTTACCAACTCAATAAAAAGGCCATTGTATCACTGTGGTTACTAACACCTGTGCCTTTCCTGTCATGACAAGTCAACATATCTGCTCTAAATTGTCAGCATTTTGATACAAGGCAGAACCTGCCTCCCTGCACCTTTTCTACAAAATCAATCAAAGCAATCATGCTTTACGCTGTAATCCTTCATTTGTACAAATGTTAGTAGAACATACATACATACCCTTAACTGCTTTTTCTATGTATACTTTTCCGCTTACAGGAGAAACGGCACCGCTCATAAGTTCAGTGCAGTGCAGTTTTCCCTTCATGCACAGACAAGTTTTGCCTAGAAAACTACTCATCTATATCATTGTTTTTTTTCTCTTCCATCTACGTTATGTGTGGGTGAATGTGAGCTAAATAAAGCCACATTGACTAAATCAGTTCCAACAGGTTCCCTCTGTATGAGGCTTGGTGCATCAGCTTCAATCAGGGAGAAGGATTTTTAATATGACAAGTAAATGCAGATCCTACTGCCTGTCTGCAGGTGTCACAATCTGTCACATCCATTGTAAAGAAAATGACTAACACATCAATGTTCTTAAA